>NC_045753.1:23839005-23866285 GCF_008692095.1 Etheostoma spectabile
TATATATATCTAGCTATACAATCTATGCGATGTATACAGTCCATTCAGGGCAGAAATATGTGGGACTGTTGTGCAAATCAGCGTTAGCAATTAGCGTTAGCATTGCAAGCTAGCGATTTTTAAAAAGTTTCAGTTAGGAACATGGTTGCAAGTACACATGTACAGGACTGCATAGACCACAAAACAAGACTGTCGTAACTTTTTAATCAATTATTTAAGCTGAAAGTACTTACATTCATGTGTCTCTCTGGTCGATGCAGCAGCCACACACTGCCTGTGTGTTTTCTAGTGAGGTCGAGTCCACACTAGGTCCCAAGGGGTCTACAGCCCTCGGTCTATCCCCTACCCCTAGGTCTATCCCCTACCCCTAGCTCGTAATACGTATTGGACCAGCACTAGGTCCCGCGTTAACGCGCAAAAGCTAGGGGAGGGGTAAGGGGAAGGAATGGGATTCAGCCTTGGTGTTCTTGGTCCTCAGATATATATATGTGAGTGTGTATGTGTGTATAAATATATATATATAATATATATATATATATATGTGAGTGTGTGTGTGTGTATACAGTGCCTTGTGAAAGTATTGGTCCTCCTTGAACTTTTCAACCTTTTGACACATTTCAGGCTTCAAACATAAAGATAGAACATTTTATTTTTTGGGACACATTTGTGAAGTGTAACGAAATCTATTGGATATTTTAAACTTTTTTTAGCAAATATAAATCTGAAAGTGGTGCGTGCTAAATGATCGTCCCCCTTGCGTTAAGACTTTGTAGAGCCCCCTGTTGCTGGATTCCAGCTGCAGGTCTCTTGGGGGACGTCTCTATCAGTTTAACATCCAGAGACTGAGTTCTTCCTCCAACAGCTGGAGCTCAGTGAGGTTGGATGGAGAGCGTTGGTGAACAGCAGGTTCAGGTCTTTCCTCAGATTCTGGACTGGATTCAGGTCTGGACTTTGACTTGGCCGTTCTAACACCTGGATCCGTTTATTTGGGAACCGTTCCTTTGGAGATGTTGCTGTATGTTTGGGATCATGGTCTTGTTGTAAGATAGATCTCCGTCCCAGTTTCAGGTCTTTAGCAGACTCCAACAGGTTTTCATCCAGGATGGTCCTGTATTTGGCTGCATCCATCTTCCCTGTCCCTGCTGAAGAACAGCAGGCCCAGACCATGATGCTGCACCACCATGTTGGACAGTGGGGACGGTGTGTTGAGGGTGAGGAGCTGTGTTGCTTTTACGCCAAACATATCGTTTTGCATTGTGGTTCCATCTGACCAGAGACCTTCTTCCACATGTTTGGTGTCTCCCAGGTGGCTTGTGGTAAACTTTAGACAAGACTTTTTATGGAGATCTTTGAGAAATGGTTTTCTTCTTGCCCCTCTTCCATGAAGGCCAGATTTGTGCAGTGTCCGACTGATTGTTGTCCTCTGGACAGACTGTCCCCCCTCAGCTGTAGTTCTCTGCAGTTCATCCAGAGGGATCATGGGCCTCTTGGCTGCATCTCTGATCATCTTCTCCTGGTCTGAGCTGAAGGTTTACAGTTACCAGGTCTTGGTAGATTTGCAGTGGTCTGATACTCCTTCCATTTCTAAATGATGGCTTGCACAGTGCTCCTTGGGATGTTTAAAGCTTGGGAAATCTTTTTGGATCCCAATCCGGCTTCAAACTTCTCCAGACCAGTATTAGGGACCTGCCTGGTGTGGTCCTTGGTCTTCATGATGCTCTCTGGGCTTTCAACAGAACCCTGAGACTATCACAGAGCAGGTGCATTTCTACAGAGACCTGATCCCACACAGGTGGATTCTATTGATCCCCATCAGTCATTTAGGACAACATTGGATCATTCAGATCCTCGTGTATGTATGTATATATATATATATATATATATATATATATATATATATATATATATATATATATATATATATATATATATATATATATTAGTGTGTGTAAGATAGTGGATGGTTGCTAGCTGCGGGGGGCTGACTGTGGACGTGTCCCCGGTGGGGGGGGCTGGTATCAGCTCTCATCCTAACTGAAGCCTTGCAGCGCCGGGAGACAGAAGACGGGGGGGGTGCTAGCTAGCTAGCTCGCTAAATTACCATTAGATTATTCGTCTATACAGTTAACGTTACTGATGAATGTGTGGGTTAGCCCAGAGTTGTTAGCCGTGGTCTAAACAATCAGACTAAAAATAAAAGAGCGTGTTGAATTACATTAGCATTAGCATTAGCATTAGCTACTTGTCAACCAGCACCTTTACAGTAGGCACCAAAACCTGTTTCCTCATCGTTCCCCCTACAGGTTGGGAGGTGAATTCTTCTTTTACTGTTTCCATCCAGCAGCACGTAGCATGGTGGCTAAGTGGTTAGCACTTCTGCCTCACAGCAAGAAGGTTCCTGGTTTGAATCCTGGTCGTTCCGGGCCTTTCTGTTCAGAGTTTGTATGTTCTCCCCGTGTTTGCGTGGGTTTCCTCCGGGTGCTCCGGTTTCTTCCCACCATAAAGACATGCATGCTGGGTAACTAGGACTACGTATGAAGAATAGCCGATTGGCTAACACTGGCGCATTTACAGAAATGTTGATTGATGTTCATTGTCCTAAATAAATAAATAAACATTATTCTCATGTCTCATTCCAATGAGTTAATGAACAACTGAAACATTATTTTAAGGGACAAAAGAATCTTTGGTGTTGGATCGATCAACACTGAAATCAATCAGTATCAATAAATAAAGTCTCTGTTGTGTTACTGTGTTGCTAAGTGGGACGTAACCAACGGCAACACAATGCCATGTGGCAGAAAACATGCTGTATTACGTTTACTGAGAACAGAGATGTTCTTCTGTCTGCTCTCACCTTTCCAGTGAGGAGAACACATGGGAGCCACAAGACCACCTGGACCTGGACCTCATCACAGAGTACCTGCAGGACCACAAGGAGACGGAGGAGAAGAAGAAGAAGAAGGAGGGCAAGAGGAAAGGTGTCAGGGAGGCCTCGGGAGACTCAGAGGAGCGAGGGAGCAAGACGAAGAAGAAGGAGGTGAGTGAAGGAAAGAGGGTACTCGAGACTGAAGTCACAGAAATCTATCTATCATTGATACGTAGCTCGGGGTTTCTCTTCATGGTAAATCTCCTGACTCACATTATCTTCTGCTCACTTTAAGGCAAAGAGTAGGCTACAGCTGTTAATTAGAGTAAATGATTATTATCCTAACTCCTTGAGTGGTGAGATTATGACAGTTTGAGAGCAGTGGTCAGTAAATGTCTGTTTTTAGGCTGCTTCCACATTCAGGCGGTCCGCCATCATCTGCCACGCTTCCTCTCGCTGTTTCATTACAGCATTACACTTATTTCACTACAACTTACCTGAACATGTAGACTATTTCGGAACTCATAAAAGTCATGAAAATTACATTTGCTTCCATAATAACATGTTTGCAATTGGCAAACATTTTCCTTCATTTCGTTATCAATGAAAAATTAAAATGTTCTCTTTGTCTGTTGCTATAGAAACAGAGAGGAGGAGAGGGACCCAAACATCACAGCTGTCAACAATGTGACAAATCCTTCACATCATCAGGATATTTAAAGATTCATCAGAGAGTTCACACTAGAGAGAAACCTTACAGCTGTGATCAATGTGGGGCAGCTTTCACACGACAGGATTCGCTAAAAATACATCAACGCATTCACACTGGAGAGAAGCCGTACAGCTGTGATCTATGTAGGGCAGCTTTCACAAAACAGGGTTACCTAAAAACACACCAGCGCATTCACACTGGAGAGAAACCTTACAGCTGTGAACAATGTGGGGAAATCTTTCCTAAGAGTAGTAACCTTAAAAGACACCAGCTCATTCACACTGGAGAGAAGGCGTACAGCTGTGAACAATGTGGAAAAACCTTTTCTCTGAGTAGTCACCTTAAATCTCACCAGCGCATTCACACTGGAGAGAAGCCGTACAGCTGTGAACAATGTGGGGAAACCTTTTCTCGGAGTGATAGCCTTAAAACTCACCAGCGCATTCACACTGGAGAGAAGCCGTACTGGTGTGAACAATGTGGAAAAACCTTTTCTCGGGGTAGTAACCTTAAATCTCACCAGCGCATTCACACTGGAGACAAACCGTACTGGTGTGAACAATGTGGAAAAATGTTTTCTCAGAGTAATAACCTGAAAAAACACCAGCGCATTCACACTGGAGACAAACCGTACTGGTGTGAACAATGTGGAAAAATGTATTCTCAGAGTAATAACCTGAAATATCACCAGCGCGTTCACTCTGCCTCGGTGTGAACATGTTTCAGAGCCAAGCTGTTTCCTCCTCCTCCTCATGCCCTGATAGCTGTGTTGTTATATTCTGATCTTCTCTCCACATTGAAGGCTGACCAGCAGTAACTTTATCTTCTGAGGAGCATGATGTTATCCTGGCTACGACTACGTATTACGCTCCCTCCCTTTGAAGGGTTAACTCCACTCAAAATGAGCTTTTATTCCTATAATAAAACATTCTGAGGTCAGGGTTCAACTGCTAGCGCTGTTTCACTAATGCTGCAACGGAGGAGTATTTGTTCTTATCTATTAACATCCTGTTTACTAAGGTGTTAAAGTGCTGAAATATTTAGTCTATTGTCCCTGAAGCCGAAGAAAAGAAGGACTTTCTCATAACTGGGACTCTTTAATCAGAACATGTCTGCTGTTCTAAAAATAACTTGTGCAGTTCATGTGTTTAAACTGCGTCTGTGCCGCCGCCATCTTGGGACCAACAAGTGATCTTAAAGACTCGTAGAAACAGATTTGTGTCCTGCTTTTGGATGTTCATGGGAAGAAAATGTTAAACAAAGCAACATGGAAGAACATTTCACAGATAAACAGATTTTTACTATATTTAACTGTTATGATAGCGTTGTATTTAATATTCCAGAAGGTAACATTGATCCTTCTTTTAAGATGTGTCACGTGACTGTCTGGAGCTAAGCTAATGCTAGCTTGTTTATTTAGGTGGTTATTAATATATCAGCAGTCAGATGCTGAGATGATTGTTATGTGTTCCTGAACATTTCCTTGAGTCATTGTCCGTAGACCCTCATGTGAAAAAATCCCGACTTTACATCAGAATAATATATATATATATATATATATATATATATATATATATATATATATATTTCATAATAACTGGTTATTAGGGATGAGCCGAGTACCCGGCTGAAACGAGTATCCGGTACGGATAAAGCACTTTTGCCGAGTACAAGTATTATCCGAGTAATGCGAGTCAATATCTGTACTCGGATTGAATAAGTCTCCACTGACTGTGTCTCCGTTCTCTGATAGGCTAGTCCCAGTACCCCTCCCCTACACTATTCTCTGATAGGCTAGTCCCAGTACCCCTCCCCTACACTATTCTGTGATAGGCTAGTCCCAGCGCCCCTCCCCTACACTATTCTGTGATAGGCTAGTCCCAGCGCCCCTCCCCTACACTATTCTGTGATAGGCTAGTCCCAGCGCCCCTCCCCTACACTATTCTGTGATAGGCTAGTCCCAGCGCCCCTCCCCTACACTATTCTGTGATAGGCTAGTCCCAGCACCCCTCCCCTACACTATTCTGTGATAGGCTAGTCCCAGCACCTCCCCTACACTATTCTGTGATAGGCTAGTCCCAGCGCCCCTCCCCTACACTATTCTGTGATAGGCTAGTCCCAGCACCCCCCCCCCCTACACTATTCTGTGATAGGCTAGTCCCAGCACCTCCCCTACACTATTCTGTGATAGGCTAGTCCCAGCACCTCCCCTACACTATTCTCTGATAGGCTAGTCCCAGTGCCCCTCCCCTACACTATTCTGTGATAGGCTAGTCCCAGTGCCCCCCCCTACATTATTCTGTGATAGGCTAGTCCCAGCGCCCCTCCCCTACACTATTCTCTGATAGGCTAGTCCCAGTGCCCCTCCCCTACACTATTCTGTGATAGGCTAGTCCCAGTGCCCCCCCCTACATTATTCTGTGATAGGCTAGTCCCAGTGCCCCCCCCTACATTATTCTGTGATAGGCTAGTCCCAGCGCCCCTCCCTACACACACAGATTCAATTCAATTTCAATTCAATTTATTTATAGTATCAAATCACAACAAGAGTTATCTCAAGACACTTTACAGATGAGCAGGTCTAGACCACACTCCAGAATTTACAAGGACCCAACAGTTCCAGTTTTTTCCTCCAGAGCAAGCAATGGTGCGACAGTGGCGAGGAAAAACTTCCTTTTAGGCAGAAACCTCGGTCAGACCCAGGCTCTTGGGAGGCGGTGTCTGACGACCGGTTGGGATTAGAATGAAGAGTTTGTTTGTAGTAGTTCTTTGTAGCATAGCAGGGCACTGTGGGCGTTACAAGGCACAGCAGGACGTAGCTGGGCACCGCAGAGCGTAGCAGGATGTAACATGGCATCGCAGGACATGTAGCGGGACCATGGACAGCTGCTACCCTGATTTTTTGGCGCCTCCCTGATCCGAGGAAACATGCTGGGGGGGAAAAGAATATAAGGACTCCGGGGAATGACTCCCCGGAACTAGGTTAGTAACAAGCATTTCTGGAACATAGATGCACACAAATGGAAAGATAGAAAGATAGATAAGAGAGGAGCTCAGTGTGTCAAAGGAAGTCCCCCAGCAGTCTAAAAGAGAGAGAGAGAGAGAGAGACATGACCATCCCACTGTCTAGCGGAGGTGGCTATGAGAGAGAGAGAGAGAGAGAGAGACATGACCATCCCACTGTCTAGCGGACGTGGCTATGAGAGAGAGAGAGAGAGAGAGAGAGAGAGAGAGAGACATGACCATCCCACTGTCTAGCAGAGGTGGCTATGAGAGAGAGAGAGAGAGAGAGAGAGACATGACCATCCCACTGTCTAGCGGAGGTGGCTATGAGAGAGAGAGAGAGAGAGAGACATGACCATCCCACTGTCTAGCGGACGTGGCTATGAGAGAGAGAGAGAGAGAGAGACATGACCATCCACTGTCTAGCGGAGGTGGCTATGAGAGAGAGAGAGAGAGAGACATGACCATCCCACTGTCTAGCGGAGGTGGCTATGAGAGAGAGAGAGAGAGAGACATGACCATCCCACTGTCTAGCGGAGGTGGCTATGAGAGAGAGAGAGAGAGAGAGAGAGAGACATGACCATCCCACTGTCTAGTGGAGGTGGCTATGAGAGAGAGAGAGAGACATGACCATCCCACTGTCTAGCGGAGGTGGCTATGAGAGAGAGAGAGAGAGAGAGACATGACCATCCCACTGTCTAGCGGAGGTGGCAATGAGAGAGAGACAGAGTGGAGGCTATGAGAGATAGAGAGAGAGACATGACCATCCCACTGTCTAGCGGAGGTGGCTATGAGAGAGAGAGAGAGAGATGACCATCCCACTGTCT
Organism: Etheostoma spectabile; assembly: GCF_008692095.1. Lineage (NCBI taxonomy): Eukaryota > Metazoa > Chordata > Actinopteri > Perciformes > Percidae > Etheostoma > Etheostoma spectabile. The sequence goes on from NC_045753.1 coordinate 23,846,417, forward strand.
AGCGGAGGTGGCTATGAGAGAGAGAGAGAGAGAGAGAGAGAGAGACATGACCATCCCACTGTCTAGCGGAGGTGGCTATGAGAGAGAGAGAGAGAGAGAGACATGACCATCCCACTGTCTAGCGGAGGTGGCTATGAGAGTGAGAGAGAGAGAGACATGACCATCCCACTGTCTAGCGGAGGTGGCTATGAGAGAGAGAGAGAGAGAATTCAATTTTATTGATATAGTGCTTAATTACAACAACAGTTATCTCTTTGCCTATAGCGGCATAACTAAGGGATGGTTCAGGACTCTCCTGAGCCAGCCCTAACTATAAGCTTTATCAAAAAGGAAAGTCTTAAGCCTACTCTTAAATATGGAGACGGTGTCTGCCTCCCGGACCCAGACTGGAACCTGGTTCCACAGGAAAGGAGCCTGATAGCTGAAGGCTCTGGCTCCCGTTCTACTTTTAGAGACTCTAGGAACCACCAGTAATCCTGCATTCTGGGAGCGCAGCGCTCTTGTAGGGTTGTAAGGTACTATGAGCTCTTTAAGATAAGATGATGCCTGACCATGAAGAGCTTTGTAGGTCAGGAGAAGGATTTTAAATTCTATTCTGGATTTTACAGGAAGCCAATGCAGAGAAGCTAAAACAGGAGAGATGTGATCTCTTTTCCTGGTTCCTGTCAGAACACGTGCTGCAGCATTCTGGATCAGCTGTAGAGTCTTTATGGATTTTTTCGAGCAGCCTGATAACAAAGAATTGCAGTAATCCAACCTAGTAGTAACAAATGCATGGACTAGTTTTTCTGCATCATTTTTAGACAGGATATTCCTGATTTTTGCAATATTACGTAAGTGAAAAAAGGCAATCCTTGAAATTTGTTTTATGTGGGAATTAAAGGACATGTCCTGATCAAAGATGACTCCAAGATTCTTCACAGTGGTGCTGGAGGCCAGGGTGGTGCTGGAGGCCGGGGTGGTGCTGGAGGCCGGGGTGGTGCTGGAGGCCGGGGTGGTGCTGGAGGCCGGGGTGATGCCATCCAGAGTAACTATATCTTTGGATAATGCGTCACGGAGGTGCTTGGGTCCCAGAGCAATGACTTCCGTTTTATCTGAGTTTAACATTAGAAAATTACAGGTCATCCAGGTTTTAATATCCTGAAGGCACATTTGAAGTTTAGCTAACTGATTAGTTTCATCCGGCTTGATCGACAGATATAAGATTCCTTTCGGTTGTGTCCGACCGGCTGTTCTCACACACACTCAGGACACAGAGAAGTGAACGTGTCTCTTCTCAGGTCCGCGGGGATGTCCCGTTAACATTTAGGGTTTCTTCAGCTTTGTTTCATACCTCGGTTCAAACTAGTACCTAGCAACCAGGAGACTTCTGGTAACGTGGGGTTGGTTACCTAGCAACCAGGAGACTTCTGGTAACGTGGGGTTGGTTCAGACCCGGTGTTGGTAGAATCGGACTTGCGTTGCATCTCTGCCGTCGGAGTTTTTTTTTGAGTGTCTGAAACTTTCTTGCTGTGTTTTATATTTTTTTTAAAAGGGAGTTGCGGTATAAATAATTAATATTACAAATTAAGATACACATTCCAACCCCCCGCCCCCCCCCCCCTCTCTCTCTTGTTTCTCTCTCTCTCTCTCTCTCTCTCTCTCTCTCTCTCTCTCTCTCTCTCTCTCTCTCTCTCTCTCTCTTACTCACTCACAGACACACACACTCACACATACCTGGTGTGAAAATAAAAAAGACCCCCCCCCCCCAAGAAAAATGATTAAAAGTTGAAAAAAGAAAGTTATATTATTGAGTATGAAAACTCGTGTTCATTACATTTTACTTAATAATTGCAACCACATTGTTGTAATTATTGTTGTTATATACTGTAGGCCTATATAGTTTGTTTGTTACCATGACAACACCACTGGTCTGAAGCTCAATGCTGATTCTGTCATGGAAATAGTTTCTAATCAGCAATAAATATAACAATTTCTGATCAACCCATATCAATTGCATGCTTAAAAGAACATACCGGTTAAAGCCCCGCCCTTTTCAAGACAACCCGACCCACTTCCGGGTTAAATCTGACCACTTCCGGGTTAGGCCCCGCCCAGTCCGAGTACAGATACGGATACAGATAATTCATGTGGTAAACAGATACACATACAGATAATGCTGTACTCGCTCATCCCTACTGGTTATATAACCCACCTGTTTAAATTGTTCAAGGCTTAAATCAGCAGAAGAAACAGAAAAAAATATAAAAGCTTAGAAGAAAAGCTAAAAATATGTGTACTGTTTGAAGTGTGCTGTGTAACTCACAGCTAAAATATATATACATATACATATTTATATATACTGCTTAAAGTGTGCTATGTAACCCATGATAAATATTGTTTGTTTTGATGACTGTATGAACTAAATATTAGAAACAGTTGTAACTTTATAATAGTCGTTAGGTGTGACCTTTGACCTTTTAAGTGTGCTAAGGATCACTTGCTGTAACAGTGGATCTGGTCTGAACCGGTCTTCTGCTGTGGCCCCCTGTATGATAATCTAGTGGTGGAAATACCCTGATTTCCGGGGGGGGGGGGGGCCTCTCTCTTCAGCGATACCCACTTATCAGGTTTTATCTAGTCTCTGGTTTTGAGACTCTTTGCTTTTAGGGCAGAAAGAGAAAACATTATTTCTGTATTTTGTTCTTGTTTTTTAATTTTTCACTAAATAATAAAACCACCTGAGCTCGTTGTGAGCTAGGAGACCAAAAGACTTGATCCTTGGTTTTAGTCTTTTAATTTCTCTCTCTCTCTCACCTCGGCTTTCTGAGGGTAGTTAAGACTCCTCTTTAATCTTCGGGGGGGCTGCTACCCAGCGGGGACCGACCTTGACAGTCAGACCTTCTGTTATGATTTTTTTTTTTTGGTGACTTTATTCCACATACTATAGTATGACTTTTTTCAACATACTATACTAGGACTGTGATTGGCCGGTTGTCAGAAGCCCAGGATGTAGTTGTTATCTTAAAGACAAATGTAAACATCTGTTTTTTAACCATGAATACTTGAAATGATAAAGTAAGACAACATCACCGACCTTAGTCTTTTCAATCATTGTTTCCACATACTATTCTGACTATACTATACTATACTTTTACTTATTTTTGAGGTACTACACTGATATTTTTTAAATTTCCGACATACTATACTATGACTATTTGACATAAAATCTGTTTCTGAAACAGTTTCTTGAATAAAATAAAAATCTGCACATTTGCTCTGGCAGTATAAGAATAACCATGTTCTCTTCAAATAGTAACAATAACTTTTTATCTACCATGAGTTTATTCAACGAAATACTTGTATTTGTTTATATATTTTGCAGATGTTAAAAACAACTAAATGCTAAATTTATTAAAAATTAAGTAAAAGATAATGAACTCTCAGAGGGCATATTGGGTAAATTTATTAAGCAAAACATGAATAAATATATACATAGAATAGGTTAAAAAAAAAGATTAAACAAAATTGATAACAATAGAAAATTAAAAAAATTAACTCAAAACTTGAAAAACTATATAATATATATACACTTCATGTGGTTAATGTATTTTACAGAAATTGCAAAATTTATGCAAAATGCGTGTGCATTCGTAAGATATTGGAGGAAATATGGCGTTCTTTTAAATGGTGTAAAACGAGGAGCAGTCAGCGTTGTGGAGATGTTGTGGTGTTAAGGTTAGGCACCAACAGACTAACCAGGATTAGTTAGTGGGTTGGGTTCAGATAAGTCCGTCCAGGAAAGGAAAGTCCGGTGTTCTGGGACCAGAACTTCACACCAATCTCCCGCCAAAATGAAAAAATTTACTTTTAATTAATCAGACTTCCTGTATCCTGATAATCTTAAACCACATTCAGAGACAGAGAATACAAAGAGTTAATGTAAATATGGAAAGGTCCACAGAGTAAGAAAAGATCATGTTAAACTACAAATTACAAAACAAGGATATGTATAAGGCAAACAAAACCACGTAATGGGAACACATCTTCAACAGATTATTTCTGTCTCTTCTTCCTGCTTCTGGCGAGAGCAGTCGTGTTTTTCCTCCTCTCCCCTCTTATCTCAGCCTGGCTCCTTCCCAGTCTGTCTACCCTGTCTTGTGGAACTTGTTCTCTTTGTCCCCTGCCTGCTGTTTTCATGGAACATTCAAAATGGAATTGATTAACTGGTCACTCAGCGCAATTGACAAGATTTTTTAATCTAAACATGCTTCACCGGGGGAGCCGGTCTGCCCCAGCGGGACGTTCCCTGCAGATTAAGCTCGCAATTCCTGGGAGAATTGGCAGGTGGTCTGCCTGGACGTCCTAACTGTGGAGGACGTTGAAGACATTTGGATAATTGTACTACTGTTGGTGGGGCTCCTGATCCTCGACCTTGGGGTCTCGCTGACCTATCGGAAGATTGGTAAGACAGCCGCCAGCAAATTCACCCACCAGCTGTCTGGGGAACTTAAAGAGTGCCCACATGGAGTGGTTGAGAGGATGAAGGTTTTACATCTGAGGGCTCACCAGTCCTGTAAACTGTCTCTAACATCTCAGACCGGACCGTGGAAGCGCAGAAGGGGATTGATAACATCAGGGCCCAGTCGGTGGAGTTGCTTCGTGTGACCACCGGTCTGGCGGAAAAGGTAGAAGGACTGACAAAAATCACTACGTGATCTGGATGCTCGCATGACGCTGAGGTCAAATTTCCACCGAGTCAACCTAAATTGGACTGAAATTGTTTAAACTGTCCCCCCCCAACCGCCCTTCACCCGAGCGGGAAAACAACCAGCAGCTGGCCATTCTATCTTTCCTCTGCACTGGTTATCTCTTTAAGGTCATGCAGATGAACTGAGCTTTTAACAACATAGACAGTCTGACGCTCACATTCTTACACACAACTCATTATTTTACAAACACACCATACACTCCCCCTATAACTATCTATTTCTTGATTATACTATTTTTGTGATTGTTGGATTCAAAATCAAAATTCAATTAATTGCACAGCCCTAGCTAAAGTTAACATATTCTTTGGGAATCTTTCCAGTTCTTCCCTTAAAGAAGAGACCAGACCGGCCTTGTTGCTCCATCAAAACCTCTTTCTGAACTTTCCATTTCCACACAGGAACATCTGGAGATGTTCTGCTGAATGAAGTGTGGTTGGTCCAGGCTACTGTGCATGTAGCTTGGAGCTCCAGTTAATGACTTTTGGGCCTTCCATTTTTGTAGTTCTTTCAGTCTGAATGCAGGAGATCCTTGACACTCTGTAGTCCTGTGGATCGGTCCCTCATCAGCCCTCGCATCTTCTCCATCAAACACAAGATTTAATCTAGTAAAACATGGTCAGCTAGAATTCACTCACACCTCCATTAGTTCTTCTAACCCTTGTATCATTATCTCTGCATGCCCCCCCCCCCCCCGGGTCTACCAAAGGCACCTCCAGCAGACAGCAAGATGGCGACCGGAGCAGGAACGAAGGGCAAGAAGGTGGAGGAGGAGCAGCCTGCAGCAGTGAAGGAGGAAGAGGAGGAGCAGCCTGTAGCAGTGAAGGAGGAAGAGGAGAATGTGATGGAGAAGGTGTTGGACCGCAGAGTGGTGAAGGGAAGAGTAGAGTTTCTGCTGAAATGGAAGGGGTTCTCAGAGTAAGTATGAGTCTAGAATATTAATACTTGGTGTTCTTGGTCCGGAGATATATAATATATTTACATATTGTAAATAAGTGTCAGCATGGTATCATGCCCTCAAAGTTGAAGGTTTGGTATTTTGAAACTAAGTGGCAGACCCACAAATAATCTTACAAGATGGCAGCAGAACAAAGGAATAATAGGAATGCTAATTAGAGTGAGAATAGATTGTCTAAAAACAAAGTGTGAGGAGATGTTCTTCTGTCTGCTCTCACCTTTCCAGTGAGGAGAACACATGGGAGCCACAAGACAACCTGGACCTGGACCTGATCACCGAGTACATGCAGAAACACAAGGAGACGGAGGAGAAGAAGAAGAAGAAGGAGGGCAAGAGGAAAGGTGTCAGGGAGGAGGAGGTGAGTGAAGGAAAGAGGGTTCTCCAGACTGAAGAGTCCCACAAATCTAATCTCAATATTAATAAATGTACACAGAGGGTTCCACAAATATCTTTTAGGATTTATATATTGTGTAGCGCCCCCTGATGGGCAATATTCAACAGATTTGTTCGACAAACTCAGAATGGGATTGAAAACCAAAATCTCAGGTTTGACATTAATAATATTTAATTTGTACAAGATAGCCAAAAGTTTGCGTGGGTTGCTAGCTACAAAAAATAGTTTTTTTCACAACTTAACCATTTTTAATCCAAACAGAATTCTTTTATTAGTTCTTCGTAACGCCCATCTTAAGACGCTTTACGCCAAGCTTCAGGCAGAACCACGAGACCCCGGACGAGTCTGAAAAAGTATGTTTTGCACATTTCACGATTTTTGACAGACATCCCGACCCCAAACGGATGTGGCCGACGTCAAGTGATGAAGTTTTGATCAAGGGAAGCGTGGATATCCAAAACCTACTTTTTCAAACTCGTCTTGGGTTTATTGACTTGAAGCTTGGCATATAGCATCCTGAGGTTGCTGGTACAATACCTTACTAGATTCATTTTCTTTGGTTCCCAAATGAGGAAGTTACAAAATATGATTTATTTTTTTGTAAACAGAGATCCAGACAAATCTTTTGCATATCTCGTCAAAATTTAATACTATCAAGGTGAATCCTGAGATTCTTTTTGTTTCATCCCACTCTAAGACTCTGGACCAAATCTTTACAAAGGTAAATATCTCTCTATGAACTGCCCATGGGATCTTTACCAAATTTGAAGTGTTTGATCTAGGGCCACTCCTAAGGCCACACATACAGTGGTGTACTGATTGGTTAAAATGGGCGTGGCCCAATACACCCCCAAAATGCTTTTTAGGAACAAAAAAACAACTGTCTTTTGAGCTTGTCTTTTTGTGCTTGACAACCTTTAACCGAGTCCACTTGCCCTTGATTTGAATCCTTCTTGGATACTATATCCTGGATGACTCAGAGCCTTTACATACATCAAAGCTATATTTTAAACATCCATAATCACGACATATGCGCCTGTGTTTGTCAGAGGCATCAGTGATGCTCAGCAGTTTTATTCCAGAGCACAGCAGAAAGCTCTGCTTGAGGAAATGGAGCTTGTGTGGACAATACCACATTACTTGCTCAATAAAAGAGGTAAACTTCTGAAAAGCTGTTTGATTCAGACACCAGTGACGCTACTGGGAAGTAGTTAAACTAGTATCGTTACTGCCCAATACTGCTGGCCATGCAAGTTTGATTTTAATGGAGATGTTGGCAGGTAATTAAGAAAGGTAATGAGTCAGTCAAACGATGTTCCATAGACATGCTCTAAATGTTGTTTCTAGTTTAAGATAGAGCTCTACAGCATGGCACCTCACTAACTCACTCTCTTGGTTTTTCTGTTGATAGAAACGGAGAGGAAGAGGAGTCAAACGTCACCGCTGTCAGGACTGTGACAAATCCTTCACAACATCAGGAAATTTAAAGAGTCATCAGAGATTGCACACTGGAGTGAGACCTTACAGCTGTGATCAATGTGGGGCAGCTTTCACACAACCGAGTTCATTAATAAAACATCAACGCATTCACACTAAAGAGAAGCCGTACAGCTGTGATCAATGTGGGGCAGCTTTCATATTACAGAGTTACCTAAAAACACATCAACGCATTCACACTGGAGAGAAGCCGTACAGCTGTGATCAGTGTGGGAAAACTTTTTTTAGTGGCAGTCACCTTAAATCTCACCAGCGCATTCACACTGGAGACAAGCCGTTCTGGTGTGAACAATGTGGGAAAACCTTTTCTCATTGTAGTGCCCTTAAAAGACACCAGCTCATTCACACTGGAGAGAAGCCATACTGGTGTGAACAATGTGGGGAAAGGTTTTATCGGAGTAGTCACCTTAAAAGACACCAGCGCATTCACACTGGAGAGAAACCGTACAGCTGTGAACAATGTGGGGAAACATTTTCTCATAGTGGTGGCCTTAAATCTCACCAGCGCATTCACACTGGAGACAAACCGTACTGGTGTGAACGATGTGGAAAAATGTTTTCTCAGAGTAGTAACCTGAAAAAACACCAGCGCGTTCACTCTGCCTCGGTGTGAACATGTTTCAGAGCCAAGCTGTTTCCTCCTCTCCTCCTCATGCCCTGATAGCTGTGTTGTTATATTCTGATCTTCTCTCCACATTGAAGGCTGACCAGCAGTAACTTTATCTTCTGAGCAGCATGATGTTATCCTGGCTACAACTACGTATTACGCTCCCTCCCTTTGAAGGGTTAACTCCACTCAAAATGAGCTTTTATTCCTATAATAAAACATTCTGAGGTCAGGGTTCAACTGCTAGCGCTGTTTCACTAATGCTGCAACGGAGGAGTATTTGTTCTTATCTCTTAACATCTCTGTTTACTACGGTGTTGTCAAAGTGCTGGAATATTTAGTCTATTGTCCCTGAAGACGATGAAAAGAAGGACATCCTCATAACTGGGACTCTTTAATCAGAACATGTCTGCTGTTCTAAAAATAACTCGTGCAGTTCATGTGTTTAAACTGCGTCTGTGCCGCCGCCATCTTTGGACCAACAAGTGATCTTAAAGACTCGTAGAAACAGATTTGTGTCCTGCTTTTGGACGTTCATGGGAAGAAAATGCTAAACAAAGCAACATGGAAGAACATTTCACAGATAAACAGATTTCTACTATATTTAACTGTTATGAAAGCGTATTTAATATCCCAGATGGTAACATTAATCCTTCTTTTAAGATGAGTCCCGTGACTGTCCTGAGCTAAGCTAATGCTAGCTTGTCTGGGGTAAAACATGTTTATTTAGGTGGTTATTAATATATCAGCAGTCAGATGCTGAGATGATTTTTGTTGTCCCCTGCCTGCTGTTTTCCTGGAACATTTGACATGGAATTGATTAACTGGTCACTCAGCGCTATTGACAAGATTCTTTTCACCCAAGCATGCTTCACCGGGGGAGCCGGTCTGCCCCAGGGGGAGCCGGTCTGCCCCAGTGGGACGTTCCCTGCAAGCTACGCTCGCAATTCCAGGGAGAATTGGCAGGTGGTCTGCCTGGACGCTCTCACTGTGGAGGACGTTGAAGACATTTGGATAATTGTAATTCTGTTGGTGGGACCCCTGATCCTCGACCTTGGGGTCTCGCTGACCTATCGGAAGATCTGTAAGACAGCCGCCAGCAAATTCACCCACCAGCTGTCTGGGGAACTTAAAGAGTGCCTACACGGAGTGGTTGAGAGGATGAAGGTTTTACATCTGAGGGCTGACCAGTCCTGTGAACTGTCTCTAACATCTCAGACCGGTCTGGGGGGGGGGCAGAGGGGGATTAACACCATCAGGGCCCAGTCGGTGGAGTTGCTTCGTGTGACCACCGGTCTGGCAGAAAAGGTAGAAGGACCGACAAAACCACTAAATGAACTGGATGCACGTATGACGCTGTGGGCGGTAGCAATTGAGTGATGGACATTGATTCAAACAAATTCCACCGAGTCAACCTAAACTGGACGGAAATTGCTTAGCTACCCCCCCCCCCCCACCACACACACCTTCTCCCTAGCGGGAAAATAACTTGCAGCTGGACTCCTATCTCATCCTGTGCACTGGCTTATCCTCAAGGACACGCTGATGAACTGAGTTTTTAACAACACAGACAGTCTGACGCTTCATATTCACACACACAACTCATTATCTTACACACACACACACACCATACACTCCCCCCCCCCCCCCCCCATCCTGCCCCGTATCCGTCTGACTGCCTCGATTTCTCCCACCTCAAAAGATTCCTTCATGTGACCACATGAACTGTGAGTTATCTTGTGCATTATGTTGTGACGTTGTATTGTATATTATTATGTTGTGATGTTGTATTGTATATTATTATGTTGTGATGTTATGTTGTATATTATTATGTTGCTGTCTGCATTGTTTCTTTTGGAGAAAGCGTGTGCTGGTGCTGTGTCATAGCTCCAACCTGAGTCAAATTCCTCGTATGTGTCTTCATACCCGGCGAGTAAAGCTGATTCTGATTATGTGTTCCTGAACATTTCCTTGAGTCATTGTCCGTAGACCCTCGTGTAAAAAAATCCAGACTTTACATCAGGAATAAACACATTAACATCCTGGTACCAGGAAGTGGTTTTGGTCTATAAATAATAAATATATATATATTATACACTTCATAACAACTGGTTAAATAACCCACCTGTTTAAAATGCTCAAGTCTGGGGGGGGTCCGGTAGGTGCGCCAGTAGTTATAAAATGATGATTAGACTATGAAATATGCCAATTCTGATATGTTCATATAGCCTCCTCCAAACAGACAGGCCAACCTAACGCAGACAGGTTACTCACCGTTTTTAGGTGAGACGCCATGTTTGTAGTCCAGCTGCGAAATGCAAACTGTTGCTTGCAAACTTTGCATCCAACTTTTTCCCATTATCTGTTTTTGTAAAATTCTGCCACACTGCGATGTCTTCGACACGGTGGAGGAGGACTGACTGGAAACTAAACACTCACAGTTAAATAAATATTCAGCAAACCACTAAAACAAGGCTTTCTAGTTCTTTCTTCAACCTGTCCTCAGTGGGTCGGGCTAATCCAAAAAAGAGAAAACAAGGGGGGTTTTCTGAAGATAGACTGTTACCTGTGAAACAGGGATGCTCTGTAAACACCCCTATTAGCAGTTAGTGCTTTCCACCCATAGACCGTAACGGTCCATGCTTCCACCTGATGAATAACACGGCAAAAAAACAACCAATCAGAATTTTGGCCGAGCCAGAACGTATCGACCAATAAATCGACTAGTCGACTGGGAGATTACAGTGTGTGTGTATATATACATATACTGCTTAAAGTGTGCTATATAACCCATGATAAATATTGTTTTGATGAATGTATGAACTAAATATTAGAAACAATTTAAACTTTATAATATTCGTTAGGTGTGACCTTTGACCTTTTAAAGCTGCAGTAGGGAGTTCTGAGTAAACGTGGACTTAGCCTAAAAATTTGAACAAGCACACCTTACAGGTCCCGCCCCCTTGCTCTCTGCTGCGCTACAGCTCCTCCCTCCACAGCTCCTCCTCCCAGCTCCTCCACAGCTCCTCCCTCCACAGCTCCTCCCTCCACAGCTCCTCCCCAGCTTCCACAGCTCCTCCCCCTCCACAGCTCCTCCCTCCACAGCTCCTCCCTCCACAGCTCCTCCCCTCCACAGCTCCTCCCCCTCCACAGCTCCTCCCTCCACAGCTCCTCCCTCCACAGCCTCCCCCTCCACAGCTCCTCCCTCCACAGCTCCTCCCTCCACAGCTCCTCCCCTCCACAGCTCCTCCCTCCACAGCTCCTCCCTCCACAGCTCCTCCCCCACAGCTCCCCCTCCACAGCTCCTCCCCTCCACAGCTCCTCCCTCCACAGCTCCTCCCTCCACAGCTCCTCCCCCTCCACAGCTCCTCCCTCCACAGCTCCTCCCCCACAGCTCCTCCCTCCACAGCTCCTCCTCCACAGCGGGGCCTGCCGTGAACGCGCAGGTTAGTAAGCAGGGCCACCGATGCTTTCCACATCCTCATGGACAGTACAGGGGATTTACTCAGAGGGTAGGGCTGTTGTGTGCTGTACTTTTAAAACTTTGAATACTTTATGTAAAAAAAAATTTCAATGAAAGGGTTTAAAATTATTTTTTATGTAATCGCTCATTTGTGAGATCTAAACAGAGATGGCAAAAGTACTCACTTTCCGTACTTAAGTAGAAGTACAGATACTTGTGTTAGAAAATACTCCGGTAAAAGTGGAAGTAATGATTAAACTTCTTTACTCAAGTAAAAGTAACAAAGTACAGGCTTGAAAATTTACTTAAAGTATAAAAGTAAAAGTAGCCTTGCAAATGACAACCATTTCTTATGTAAAGCTACCTGGAGCACACAAATGTTACTAGAGAGACGCTGAGGAACTTCAGTGGACATGGAGGACATGTCTTAATATGACAAAGGCTACATTTTAAATGGATGTCTGCCAATAGGCCTAAAACATAACATATATGATTATTATGACAGAAACTGGGACTCCAGGTTAATAAGATTCTGACTTATTAGCAAGATATGAATTCAGTTGTGATTCTGTGAGAATTCACAGATCCAGTTTCTATTTTTAATCTTTCCCCCTGACATGTAAATGAATCTACATTTATGTATTTGCTCAAATACGGCTTCTGGAAATAAAATAAAGGATTAAAATATGAATGACTAAACAGACATTAATGAAGAAGTTCCCCAGCACATTGGCCAGGAGTCCTTCTTGATGTCTCCTGTCTCAAACATCTCTCTCAGATAAGGCGGAGGATGATGGGAATGTCTCGCTGTTTTCTTCATTTTCAATCATGTCGCCCTCATGCTACTATGTGTTAACGTTAGCGCCAACGTACAGTAGAAATATTCCCATCCATTTAGATTGAATATGATATTGATGACGTAAACAATAATAAGGATAACTCCAGTGAAATGATGTGAAGGTTGAGGACTAGATGAGGACTGGATTAAAGCTGATTCTGGTTTCCAACTTCACCCCAGGTGTGTCTGTTAAAACACAGACGGAGACAACTTCTCTCTAGCTAAGTTTCATCCACTTGTCAATTGAATTACAGAATCTGAAGTTTGGTCCAAAAAAAAAAACTCATGCAAATAAAGCTGTGAAAGTGTTGATGCTTCATTAAGACCAACGTGCAACCCAGCTAACATGTAAAGACCACATCAGAACCACTAGCTAACAGGTGAAGAACACACCAACACCACTAGCTAACAGGTGAAGAACACATCAGAACCACTAGCTAACTTACTTTAAATGTGAAGAACTATAGACCAGTAACAGGCTTAAGTGAACTGACAACATGAGTTATACGACTTACAGTTCTCAAAGACGCACACACACAATCTCAGCTGGTTATCCTCGGGACAGCTTGTCTCTTTTTAATTTCTCTCACTTTTTTCTCCGTGTGGCGCGCGCACCCGCTCGCGGTGTGTGACGCGTGTCCGCGCTATTTTCCGACATAACCGCTTATAAAAACGAAAGTAACGAGCCAATTTTGTAAAATGTAAGGAGTAGAAAGTACCGATATTTGTGTTAAAATGTAAGGAGTAGAAGTAAAAAGTTGCCACAAAAATAAGTAGTAAAGTAAAGTAAAAATATCAGAAAAATCTACTTGAGTACAGTAATGAAGTACTTTTACTTCGTTACTTCCCATCTCTGGATCTAAAGCAGCACATTACACAGTACATTACTGAATTACCTTTTGGATCAATTTAAAACGCTAAACTTTCAGTAGGAATGATGAATCACTGACGAAGCCAAGGAATAACAACATCTTAGAAATATGTCTTAAGTTTTATTTTGCACATGGGTAAAATAAATCAGCTTTTTTTGCAAAGTACTCCTGCACAAGGAAATCCTGAACATTTAGATTTGGACTGACAGGCGATTCCTTCACGTGCCTCTGTGTCTGGGCCATGTCCGACCTGTTCAAGGAGCACAAAGAATGTGTGTCAGACATTTGATTTACGAATTACACCCTGAGGGGGAAGAAAACGTGTATGTTTTCAACAGTTTCATCATAGCTACATTTAATTTTGACCGACAAAAAAACATTTTGGCTTACTAAATGTAGGTATCGAAACAATATTGCTTACTGAGGGTGAAGGAGTTAGCAACATTCCTGCCGTGCTACAAGCTAACAAGCTAACTGTTAGACTTAGCAACAAGCTACAGAGTTAAATGAGATTAGCGCTATCACCAGTGATATCGTTGTTGTGTAGTTCTTAAAACATGAAACAAATCAAGCAGGGACACTTACATGTCGAGCAGAAATGTGGCTAACGCTAGCTCAGAATCCGTGTTGAATCCTTCCAGGAGGCGTAGCTCCCTCCACCTCTGAAAACCCGCTCTGATGTTGACCCTCGTTTTATTTCGGGCTCGGTTTAATTCTGTCTTTTTAGCTCGCTCTTCATCATCGGTCTTCTTCTGTTTGCCCGTCTTTGTTTTCTGAGCAGGTGTCAATCGAGAAATTGGCAGTTTTCCTGAAAAGTTGTTTCTCCGCGATTAGCACAGCAGCAGTGCACTAGCAATCAGGAGCTTGAACGGTGGTACGCGCTGTGCGGGGGAGGGGTATGGGCAGCGCGTACACGAGACTAATTGACACTGCTAAGGCAGTCCTCCTGGCTCTGATTGGCTGTTTCTGACCGGGAGCGGTGTTTTTCTGCAAGTGGCAGCAGGAGCACAGGGAGGAGACACAGGAGCTTGATTTTTTCACAGATTATCCTTCTCATATTCCACTGTCAGGACATAGTGACAGTTTCAACAAATATGTAAAAACTACATTTTTACAAAAGTTACCTACTGAAGCTTTAAGTGTGCTTAGGATTGCTTACGGTAACACTGGACCTGGTCTGAACCGGTCTTCTGCTGTGGCCCCCTGTATGATAACGTAGTGGTGGAAATACCCTGATTTCCAGAGGGGGGGGGCCTCTCTCTTCAGCGATACCCACTTATCAGTTTTTTTTCTATCTGGTTTTGAGACTCTTTGCTTTTTGGGCAGAAAGAGAAAAGATTATTTCTGTATTTTGTTCTTGTTTTTTAATTTTTCACTAAATAATAAAACCACCTGAGCTCGTTGTGAGCTAGGAGACCAAAAGACTTGATCCTTGATTTTAGTCTTTTAATTTCTCTCTCTCTCACCTCGGCTTTTTAAGACTCCTCTTTAATCTCCGGGGGGGCTGCTACCCGGCGGGGACCGACCTTGACAGTCAGACCTCCTGTTATATCCTAGTGGGGGGGCAGTTCCCATCCGCTCTGCCGGTCAGAACCACCAAGGTCTTAGCCTCTCTTGGACTGGTTAGAGGTCTTAGCCTCTCTCGGACAGGTTAGAGGTCTTAGCCTCTCTCGGACCGGTTAGAGGTCTTAGCCTCTCTCGGACCGGTTAGAGGTCTTAGCCTCTCTCGGACTGGTTAGAGGTCTTAGCCTCTCTCGGACTGGTTAGAGGTCTTAGCCTCTCTCGGACTGGTTAGAGGTCTTAGCCTCTCTCGGACTGGTTAGAGGTCTTAGCCTCTTTCGGACCGGCGACCAACGAAGGCTAGCGGACGTCCTTGAGAAAGAGGGGGGGCCTCCGGGGACCCTGGGAGGACCGGTTCTTGACCGTGAGTACTAAAGAAAGATCATTGGTTGTAAAGATCCCCTCGGGCAGTGCTTACAAAAGGCCTCTTTCCTCGCCTCCGGGTGCCCTGATCCGGGCGGGGGCCCTTTAAATTTAGCAAGGGTGTGTGTGTCTCTGTGACAGGGCGCGTGGCGACCGTCACCGTAGCGTGGCGCTACTTGCACCGTCCTGGCTGAACATTGACTTTTTAAGACTCTTATTGCTATGCTAGTGTCTGTGACCCGAGATGGTTTAGTTATCTTTTGTGTTTAAATTTACCCGCTGCTCCATTCATTTACAATATCTTGCAATAGTCACGTAGTTTACGAGTGCGCACATTTTAACATCTGAAAGCTACGATGATATACATGTTTAGGCCAAATACATTACTCTGTCTTTCTGTGTAAAACCTTATATTTCATTAACGTTCCTTAGTTACAATAACCACACAACAATCCGGTCTTTGTCCATTTAACATCTGTTTATTTAACTTAAAGGTAATTACAGTCATGAACTAGCTTTCTGTGTCTTCTTACCGGCGTCTTCGGATGCGAGTGTTAAAGGGTGTTTGTTGTGTACACCGGGGTCTTTAAAGACGGGCGGACTTCCGGGGTTAACGGAAGCAACCCAGAATTAATTAATATATTATAAAGGTTGTAAACCGTTGTAAAACTGTAGTGAGGTTAAGCGGGTTTTGTGCCATTTATATTTCTGTATGTTCAAGTACGTAGACTAAGGTCTTGGCTGTTTCTAAAAGCCTTTTGGATGATTCCCGCCAGAGTCCCCCTGCAGAATGTGAGTAAATGGTTTGATCCAGTTCAGGGGTAACGCTATTTAAGGGGAGATTCCAGTTGCTCGAGAGACCTGCATGATGTCAGACGTAAGTCTGTAGGGATCCTTTGACGTTGTCAATAACCGTCAATTTATATACAGCTGTATTTTTGTATTCAGTTTGTTATTTTACCTTTTTGACTCTTAAGTCTATTTCTTTTCTGTTTGGAAAGTCTTTGATTTTCATTAGTTTTTTTCTTGATATTTTTGTATTTTGCCGTGTGGCCTTTCTTTGGGATAAATAAAAACTATCCCATCTTCATCATAACTGCATCCCTGACTCCTCATTCCTGGTACTCATCCTTGCTGCAACCAACTGGCAACATCTACCCACAACAGTCTCTAGTAAAAGGAAATAAAAATAAATATATTAATTACTAATTCATTTTAAAAAGTGTAAAATTAGCAAATCACTGTGTGGGGATCAAAAATCATTTACACAATCAGGGAAGTATCAAAGGAACTCCTTTAATATCGACCAAACCCCCCCCCCCCCACCCCCCCATCCCACATGAGAACAGCTGGTTGTATTGGGGAGGGGGGGGTTGTGAGGTTTTGGCTTATTCTGGCTTTTTTAACCCATGTATCATCATTCACTTTATTAATTGTCTCTGTCCTCTTCTTAAATAAAGTGAATAGAATTAAACTTTCACATGAAGTTTCTTTTTCCAGGTGTATTCGTCTGTACGACTCTCTTATGACTCCGTATCCTTCAGTTCATCACAATCATTCAACATCAACACACATCTGGAGTACATGGTTCCTATTGGACAGGAAGGGGAAACACTCTGAAGTGAGTAGAAGATGTTTGAATGCTGAGAAACTAAAGCGCTGAAGCTGAACTAGAGCGCCGGCTCTAATGCGTAACAAGATGGTGACAATGTATTATACAAAGTGGAATACTTTAGGTTTTCTGAAACGTCACTATATACAGTATATATATAATATATAATATATATGTATATATATATATAATATATATATATATATATAGCAAGACAACCATAACAAATAAAACCACATATACACACATACATCACACATGTACACATTTTTGACATACTGTACTATGACTATTTTCAACATATTCTGACTTTTTTTCTCACTGTACTACTCTATTGCTACTTGTTTACTACTATTACTACACTATGACTTTTTTCGACAGACTGTACTATGAGTTATTTTGACATGAAACAGTTTCTTGAATAAAATAAAAATCGGCACGTTTTGGCAGAATAAGATAAACATGTTCTAGATGAATAATAAAGAAACGCTCAGAGGAATATTATAGTAATAGAGAGAATATAATAGAGAGAATATGGGTAAATATATTCAGCGATACATGAATAAATATATACATAAAAGATTGAAAAACAAAAAGTATGGCGTTCTTTAAAATGGTGTAAAACGAGGAGCAGTCAGCGTTGTGGAGATGTTGTGGTGTTAAGGTTAGGCACCAACAGACTAACCAGGATTAGTTAGTGGGGGGTTCAGATAAGTCCGTCCAGGAAAGGAAAGTCCGGTGTTCTGGGACCAGAACTTCACACCAATCTCCCGCCAAAATGAAAACATGGAACTGTAGTTTGAATCAGACTTCCTGTATCAAAGCAACTGTTTTAATGGGACTGAAACCTGATCTACTGGAGACGCCTGTGGGACACGGTTCAAAGCAGTTCAAACTATTTACATGAATGACAGGACGACCCCTTCAAAGGGAGGGAGCGTAATACGTAGTGTTGTGGAAGTTTCTGTTCAGAGAGGGAGTAAGTGGTGTTGAAGAAGAGACCTTGTTGAAACAAAATAAAGACTGGATTCAAAGTTTAGATATTCGGTGGAAGAGTTTAATTATTTTCTCGAGAGAACAATTAAAATGACAAGAACTGTACTTCACAACGAACAGAGTTACAGAGTGACCCCACAGTTCTGGTAAATACAATCAGTAATACAATTCTTTATATGCAGTGCCCCCCCAGAGGAAAACCAACCCTTGTTTGGAAAACCAGTTTAATCTCAAACATACCAACCAGTGGACCTCAGGCAGACAGTTGGAGCTCTTACGTATTTCTGAATCTCGTGTGTCCAAGTGTCTTGACCGGTCAGTCTATCTTAGCTGAAAAGGACATCTTGTCTCTTGGATAGGCTCTGGTCTCGACCTGGGACCTGCTATGGTCTCGACCTGGGACCTGCTATGGTCTCGACCTGGGACCTGCTGTGATAAACACCGTTCTAGGCAACTGTTTCTGTCAGGCTCCACGTCATCCATTCTTCAAGGAAATAAACCCAGTTGTCTCCCATCAAGGAGAAACACACAGATGACAGATACAGAAGTAAAATACTCTGAGAGGCATTAGAGATCTTATTATGAATAATTAAAATTAAAATCATTGGTTAAATGTATTTTTCCCATTACAGTAGTCGTAGCCAGGATAACATCATGCTGCTCAGAAGATAAAGTTACTGCTGGTCAGCCTTCAATGTGGAGAGAAGATCAGAATATAACAACACAGCTAACAGGGAGGAGGAGGAAACAGCTTGGCTCTGAAACACGTTCACACCGAGGCAGAACGCACTTGTGTTTTATGAGGTCACTACACCAAGAAAAGGTTTTTCCACATTGTTCACAGCTGTACGGATTCTCTCCAGTGTGAATGCGCTGGTGTCTTTTAAGGTCACTACTCCAAGAAAACGTTTTTCCACATTGTTCACAGCTGTACGGTTTCTCTCCATTGTGAATGCGCTGGTGACCTTTAAGGCTACTACCCTGAGAAAAGGTTTTTCCACATTGTTCACACATGTAAGGTTTCTCTCCGGTGTGGACTCTCTGATGAATCTTTAAATTTCCTGATGATGATGAAGGATTTGTCACAGTCCTGACAGCGGTGACGTTTGACTCCTCTTCCTCTTAGTTTCTATCAACAGAAAACCAAGAGAGTGAGTTAGTGAGGTGCCATGCTGTAGAGCTCTATCTTAAACTAGAAACAACATTTAGAGCATGTCTATGGAACATCGTTTGACTGACTCATTACCTTCTTAATTACCTGCCAAACTCTCTATTAAAACAAACTTGCATGGCCAGCAGTATTGGGCAGTAACGATACTAGTTTAACTACTTCCAGTAGCGTCACTGTGTGAATCAAACAGCTGAATTTCAAAGTCTTTTTTTCCTCTTTTTATTGAGCAAGTAATGTGGTATTGTCCACACAAGCTCCATTTCCTCAAGCAGAGCTTTCTGCTGTGCTCTGGAATAAAAACTGCTGAGCATCACTGATGCCTCTGACAAACACAGGCGCATATGTCGTGATTATGGATGTTTAAAACTAGCTTTGATGTATGTAAAGGCTCTGAGTCATCCAGGATATAGTATCAAGAAGGGTTCAAATCAAGGGCAGGTGGACTAGGTTAAAGGTCGTTGAAGACATTTCGTCTAGCACGAAAAGACGAGCGCTGAAAAGACAGACAGTTGGTTTATTGTTCCTAAAAAGCATTTTGGGGGTGTTCGCAGATACGTTGTCCCCACTGCTACTTAACATGTTCAATGAATCGCTGCAAAGTGGCACACTCCCTCTCACTCGGCGTCAGGCGACTATTCTCTTGTACTGAAAAAGGAAAAAGACCTCTGTCCTGTAGTATTATCGCCCTCTGTCTCGGCTCTGTGCAGATATGCTAAATGCTTGCTAGGCGCTGGACTCTGGGCATATCTCAGGTTATAAATTAAATCTGCATAAAAGTGAACTCATGCCG
>NC_045754.1:3202500-3363671 GCF_008692095.1 Etheostoma spectabile
TGAAAGTGATCAATTGTATTTGCAAAGAGCGTTGTGTGGAATCCAATCCATTTTTTGGGGTAATTTGGTTAAAAAGAAACTCATATTTCAGATAGAGATATTTTTTAAAGGGGTCAAATTTGACCCGAGGACAACAGGAGGGTTAAACTTTGCCTGCCACTTACACACAGCTTTAAAATGTAAGTCCTTCTTTTTTTAGTGTTTCTTTTTATATTCAACTTAGTAGTTTTAACTTAGTAGCATTTAATATCTGTTTATTAATTAATATCTTTATCACGATACTCAATGTTATTGCATAATTTCCTCATGTCATGCAGTCCTTATACACATTGTTTCAGGCAGGTCAGCAATGGACAGTAGCTGATTTAACTGGCACACACACACACACACACACACACACACACGCACGCACGCACGCACGCACACACGCACACACGCACACACGCACACAAAACCACAACCACAACCAACCCACATTTCTTATAATCCAAACAAAGAGAAATTGGTCACAGCTTCATCCCAACTTCCCTGTGTGTGTGTGTGTGTGTGTGTGTGTGTGTGTGTGTGTGTGTGTGTGTGTGTGTGTGTGTGTGTGGTGTGTGTTGTGTGTGTGGTGTTGTGGTGTGTGTGTGTGCGCGCGAGTGCATGTGTGTATGTGCGTGTGCTGAATTCTTGATAACCACTCAGGAGGCACTTTCAGGAATATGCCACAGATAGAATTGTGCATTGCTGTCACAAGAGGGTGCTGTATGATTTTCGAAAATAATCTGTCTCTTTAAGAAATCACAACCGCTGTGCCTGGTTCTGAGAGCAGAAAGCAAGTAGCCCTCATTGATCCGTCCGTCTCGGGGCAAAGATGGAAATCTAATGTGCTGCTTGACCATCCATCACACGACCTCCGTAAGTCTGACATCAGTAACTCAGTTACAGCTTCAAACCAAGGTGATATTGAGCCTCAGCTCCCGCCTAATGTTACAGGGACCGGTCACTCTGATGTCTTAAGCAAAAAGATTTTATGTAGAGAAAAGGTCTTCATCAGGGAGTTTTGGACCTCAGAGCCACTGCAGGGTGGCCACCAAATTATTGTCAACTTTTGAAAGTTTTTTGACATACATACAGTACATAATACCAACATATTATTGGCAAATCTACTGTAAATCCCTACTGATGACCGTCTAACTGGCCTACTGAACCCACTCAACATGTTTCAGAGGGTGGGGTAAACCCACGCAGACATGGGGAGAACATGCAAACTATGCATGTGTGTACAGTGACAACAAAAGGCATTCTGCTCTATTCTCCTTGCTTTGAGGCCACAGTGTTATCCACTGGACCACCATGCCGCACCATAGCTTAGTATTCTATGCAAAAAAAAGTATAAAGGCTTTAGGCTGTCCAACACCTTATTGTAGGCCCAGTTTAACGCCGAAAAAAGCACGGGCAAAAGTGACAAAAACTTTACTGAGATCCTGTTATTAAGCTGCGCCCTGCCTCAAACGTGCACACACACACACACACTCTCTCTACAATACCAAAAATCCAAAGCTATCAGCTTTTGAACACCTTGCGTTTTAATTCCATTAAGATGCATAAAGTCAAATCCAACTTCGGTGCTTTTCTAAGTAATTAATGTGCATGTTTTTTCATCCATTGCTCAGTCTAACTTTAAAAGACATCAGTGGTGTGCGAGAAGCACTCGAAACACAATGAATTTCCTGCAAATATCTCACACTTAGCTTCTGACCGGTGTGGAAGTTCTTTTAGTCTACAAATACATCAGGAATAAAACTATGGAGTTTCAGCACTTTAGTATTGCTGTGTCTTGCCATAGAAGTACCTGGCAAACAGCTGGTGAGTCAGTACTGTGATATTTACGCCGGTTTTAACTTGTATGTCTTATGTTGGGACAGTTTGTGCACTGACGGAGGGCGTAACTGAATAACTTCCTGTCCACAGTTTTCCCGTTTGCAGCCTCTATAAGAACTTGGCAACGGGCGGGTATGAGCCTCTGACGGTAATAACCTTAGAACACAGTTTCACGGTATTGCAGCTTTAGATGTATTATTTTGACATATCTGGGTAAAAAAAAAAATACAAGAATATATTTTATTTTGAAACTCACTAGGAGGCGGAAGTGGACGTTTGTGGATGTAGACTGTATACCGCTGTATAACATGAACCGGGTAACCGGCCCAATGCCTAATGAGAAGCAGGACTCCTCACCTTCGAAGATGGACTGGTTGTCGTAGTTGGAGCACTGCGTCTGGCTCATCTTTCCCAGCTGCTTGTCCATGCTGCTGCGGCTGGGGATGTAAGCCTGGACGTTGAAGCAGTAGCTCTGCCCTCGGTCCAGATCACTCAGCTCTATCACATTGGTCTTAGAGGTGTACACTTTCTGCCGACAAACCCAGAAGGGAAGCATGTAGTTCATGTCGTCCAATTCCTGTGCGTTTGTAAGCCGCCATGGCAACGTGTGCTGTTACTCACCTTGCCGGAGCTCTTATTTTTCCCATAGGTGACTTTGTACTGCAGCTGATCGGAGAAGACGTCCCTGATGTTCAGCTGGCGGCCGTCTTTGAACAAGGCGGTGAGCGGGTCGGTCACATACAGGGTGGTCTTCTTTCTGTCTTCGCTTACCTCCAGCTTGAAGTCAGGTCTGTCTATATCAGCTATGGAGGATGGGACAACGGGGTCAGAGGTTTTGTATGCCGGCAGACAGAGAGTTCATCGGTGCATGCATCTCTGAATGTAAAGATAAATGGAGGGTGACGATTGTAGCCGACCCCTCTCACCCCCAAACACAAACTGTTTGAACCCCTCCCCTCTGGCAGGAAGCTGCAGTCCATCTGGACCAAACCCACACTCCATATAAACTGTTTCTTCCCCTCTCAGCTATAGTCAATTATAGAACAGCAGTTTTTCATTTGCAGATAACTGTGTCTCCATGGCTGTTTGCAGTCTTTCCTTCACCCCCTCAGAGAGACAGTTTCCAGTTACTTTACTGAGGCTTTCTTCAACTTGCATAGAAAACCAAGCAGTCCGAGCTGACCAATCCCAGTTCTTGTAGTCTCCTTGTGGTGCATCTATACCCAATAAATACCGTTACTTTAATGGTGTCCCCTAATACTGTATCTGAAGTCTCTTTATATAGACCTTAGCGGTCCCCAAATGCTGTTCTGAATTTCTTTTATATAGACCTTAGCGTCCCCTAATACTGTATCTGAGTCTCTTTTGATAGAACCTTAGGTCCCCAAATACTGATCGAATCTCTTTATTAGACCTTGTGGTCCCCTAATATTATCTGAAGTCTCTTTATAAAACCTTAGTGGTCCCCTAATGCTGTATCTGAAGTCTCTTTTAATAGACCATAGTGGCCCCTAATACTGTATCTGAAGTCTCTTTTATATAGACCATAGTGGCCGCCTATACTGTATCTGAAGTCTCTTTTATATAGACCTTAGCGGTCCCCTAATACTGTATCTGAAGTCTCTTTTAGATAGACCTTAGTGGTCCCCTAATACTGTATCTGAAGTCTTTTTTATATAGACCTTAGTGGTCCCCTAATACTGTATCTGAAGTCTCTTTTAAATAAACCTTAGTGGTCCCCTAATACTGTATCTGAAGTCTCTTTTATATAGACCACAGTGGCCCCCTAATACTGTATCTGAAGTCTCTTTCTTGGTGCAGAATTACAGCCACTAGAGCCAGTCCCACAATGAGCCACAAAAACCTCCATAAAGTGACATTTTCATGCTATGGGACCTTTAAAGGCTACTAAGTTCTGCATTTCTGTTATTTTCCGTATTCTGGGGATTTGTTCATGTTGCCAGTTGAATGTTTTTTTGTTGTTGAAAGAATACAGAAATATATACTGTGTACTGTATGTTAATCCCAAGAAGTAAGAAAGTCAGCGTATCAAAAGCACGTACTGTCTTTGTAGGGGCTGAATCGCGGTGAGCTGGTGTGGGGGAACTCGATGAGCTCCGAGATGGCCCCCAGCGGGGGTTCAGACAGGACGTCAGCTGTGTAGTAGGCGTTCAGGTCTGTTAATGAGCTGGTCAGATCACACACTGTCACTGAGGAGCGGATGCAGTGGGGGTTCCTCTGTCTGTCCCCGTTAGTCCTGCGACACATGATGGAGACAAAGCAATCAGATGAGCGTTAAAACAAGCTCAGGCACAGCTGGAAAGGCTGATTTATGCTTTTGCGGAGGCACAGCATCTATTTAACGCAGAAGCATAAATTTAGTCTCAACAAGAAGATTTTAACACATGACTGTCAGAATGCAATATTTAATCACAACAAGATACACCTCTGCAAAAAAATTATAGATGTGAAAGTATGTAGGAGAGCATCGATATGGCATTCATAAATGATGTCTGTCAGATGTTTAAGGGGAGGTTAACTTTTAGATATCACCATGAAACGTCCCCAGTTCATTACTGACATCAAGACAATCCATTCTTTTGTATTGTATCCCAAGTTTTTTGAAATTGTATGTTAAATATGCAAATGAGGCAATAACTAATGCTAACAATGAATGAAGCCAAGTTCAAAATTCTCGTTTCATTTTGTTGACACGTTAGAGTCAAAGGTTTTTGTATGCCTCTCTTTATCACTACCATGAATCCGACACGTTACTAACGGCGTTAACGCAAACCCATTTTAACAGCGTCAATTTTTTTTATCGCAAGATTAACGTTTTTTTTGGCCAAGCAAACTTTGTCGTTTTTTTCACATGCTGTTGTAACAACTTGTAACGTTAGAAAAACTACAACACCACACCGGATCTAGCTAAACCGGAAACTAAACGGGCACGCCGCACACACTCCGTTTGGGCTTGCGAGCCGACCAAAGAGTAGTAACGTTACGTTTTGAGTGGACGGTGAGTTCGAGACGCTGAAATGGATAAGAAGATTCGGAGTGGAAAGTTGACTTTTTAAAAGTTGCCAGATGTTCCATTGACCAGACCAAAGTGATCTGTGTGTTTGGTCGTTGTGAACTGAGCTATCATCGGAGCACGGCCAGTCTGAAATACCACCTGGTGGCCAAGCACACAGCTGATGTCAATTTTTTCACCCTTTTATTGAGGGACAGTGTTACATTGTGTGAGAGGTTATTTGCTCCAAGTGAGAATGTTAGTGTGAAATTGAACACTACAGTAGGCTTTATGCCAATGTTGTTTTCAATAAAAATGATTTACACAAAGCGAGCTGATCCACTTTTCCATGTTGATAAGAGCATTAAAATACGAACGAATATGGGGCAAATAGAAATCAAGGGACATTTTGAATGGATAAAAATGTGTGATTAATTGTGAGTTAACTATGACATTAATGTGATTAATCGTGATTTAATATTTTAATTGTTTGACAGCACTAGAGAACACTGTCAACAACCATTAACAGAATCATTTTTTCTCCATGTTTTTATAAGCAACCAATTGTAGGAATCAGGTTGTGAATGATACATGAACAGCACCTCTGTTAAACCTTCATAATCCAGATAGGAATGGAACCAAAAATAGACAAAATGGAGTGAAATTAATGTTTTCTTTCCACTAGCCTGTAAAAGACTAGATGTCATGGAAGACAAATAGACAAAAAAATGTCTAAATTGACCAATGCGTGAAAAAAAGACAATGTTTTTGTAGAGTCTTGCCTTAAATCATAATCTGCCTCTTTCATTTTCCTTCTTAAAGAACCATTACGGTGTGTGTGTGTGTGCGCCCTTTCATCATCCCTCCTTTCTAAAATCAACATTCAAGTTGAATCTTTCCCTGGATCAGTGATGGATTCTTATCACGCCCGGCTGCCAATAATCTTTCCTCCAAGGTTACTGTGTCAGAGAGGAGTGCGCCTCCGTCGACACACTCGATAACACCGATCAACTTTGGGAGGAACGGATAACCCCACGGGAAAGCTGGGAAGGAAAGAATTGGGATGCAGGTTCTGTACTTACGCGTAGAACTCCACTGTGTAGGAGTAATCAGCTGATGGTCTGGGCTCCCAGGTCAAAATGGTTTTAAAGTTGGTGGATACCCAAGTGACATTCTGTGCTCGGGGGTAGGAGGAGCCTGAAAGAATGAAAGAGGCCGTGTGAAATATTCTTCCTGATATGAGGAGTATCGTATACCGTTAAGAAAACGATCAAAGTATTTGATCGTTGCAGATACATAGACATATTCATGTAGCCCATTAAACTATGCTTTCAATGGAATGATACCTTCATAAGTGTGGTCCTTCCTTTACAGAACGTTTACATGTGATCACACTGACTTATTCAGGAGAAAAAAACTCCAAGAAGGCGAGATGATCTTAATTAGAGTATTGCATGTGGTTCATGGTCTCATTTATATTATTTATTGTTTATTATATTGTAGGTGGTGGCTTGAGCGGAAGTAATAAAATTATATTTCTTTTCTGGGTTTTTTGGGGTTTTGACTTTGAGGGGGTGAGCCATTCCACGTAGGTGTAGCTTACTGTGCCAATAAACTTTTCTTTTTCTGATTCTTTGCTCATTTTCAGTGTTGTGTAGTTTCACCAGTTACTCAGAGCGATGCTATCTTTCTTAGACGTTTCCTGGCTTCTAACCTCTTCTGCACAGAGTGTTGCCTTGAACCAATCCTTATCATTTGACCCCATATACCCGATATATTGTCATATTAGTTTTTTTTATGTCAGAAATTAACAAACAACAACAAATTAACAAATTAACACCCAACTTGGCCCAAAATAACTTTGATGTACCATGCTTCGGAGGTAAAATATTGGTTACTTTCATTGAATTTTGGTTGTTTTATTCAATTTCATAGCATTTGGAAGAAAAAAATTTTTTTTTGGTTTTAACTCAGAATGTAGGTATTATGTCATTTAAATGAGGTTTATTGACCTATTAAAACAAAGTGTTAAAAAGAGGGACAAAACATTTTAAAAAGCACCAAAATTCATCAAATAATAGCAACAAAATGTTCCCGGGAGGACAACACAAGGGTTAATAATGTGCGAATAATAAAAATCAAAAAATGCTATGTGTCGTGATTTTTGTGACGATTTTAGAATTGATTCTTTTCCCTAGACTCGTTGTCTTTTTTTTTTTTTTTTTAAACCAAAGGTTCACCAAAATATTTTCTCTCAATACGATAGCGCCGACAACGACTATACTTCATATCCGTTTCCAAATAAAAACCCATGTTATGTTCTCCTTTACATATGAAATAAATATCAGACCGACTGACTGACGTGTTTGTATTCTTCTGAGAAAACAACTAGTTTTTAGAAATGTCTCATGATATACTGTCTCTAGAAGTGCATTATTCAACGTTTGTTTTTTTGTTAAAGAAGGAAAAGAAGTTGCAATACTCAATGTTATTGAATCGCAAAACTTTTAGAACCGTAATAAATGAAAAATAGCAATACGAATTGAATCAGCAGCCATGCATCGCAAAAGAATCACAGTGACAAAAGCATATCTCAGATATGTCTCAGCCCTAGTGAATAACCTAAACAAAAAGTGACAACTTAAAACTCTAGAAAATGAATTATTACAGAAGTAATACATGTGAACAAATGTATAGGCCTGCAAGCATTTGTGACAAAGAAAACGGTTGTAGACAGTAAAGAGAAGAGAGGAAAGGCGTTGCTGCTACAGTATGACCTGATCATGTGAAGCCATGTGTTTACATATTATAGCCTAATAACTACTCCATATATCGGAAGGCCTTTTTTTTAAATGTTGTATTCATATTTTTTTTCTGTGCATTTCTGATTTTGCCATCTAATAATGTAGACTAACCAACACGCTATAACTCCCACACTCGCAGCACCCTGACTTTACAGATGCCGAAATAACACATTGATGCTATTGATTGCTGAAAATAAATTGAAAACAAATTGAGAAGCATATTCCAAAATGATGTCATTTTCCTTCATAAGGTCGGATGCCTTTGGAACAACCTGCCCGAGGGGATAAGGCTTGCTGTGACTTATTTTTTTTAGCCCTTTTATACAGTGGTGGAATGTAACTAAGTACATTTCCTCAAGGACAAATGTTGAGGGACTTCTACTTTACTTGTCTTTTCTTTTCATGCCACTTTCCACTTCTACTCCGCTACATGTCAGAGAGAAATATTCTGCTTTTAACTGCACTACATTTATCTGACAGCTTTAGTTACTGTACAACTTAATAATAATTCTGAAAACAAAACACATGTAGTTTAGTATGATATTTATTATAAAGAAAACTGGCCAACATTATAAGGGCCTACAAGTCCAGCTGTACGATCAGACCATTAAACACACAGCTGGTTTCTGCATCGAGAACTTTTACTTTTAATACTTTAAGTACAGTTTCCTGATGATACTTACATACTTTTACTAAAGTAACATTTTCAACGCAGGGCTTTAACTTCTAACAATGTATTTTTTAAAGTACAGCATTAGTACTTTTACTGAAGTAAAATATCTCAATACTTCTTCTACTGCTGCTTTTGTAAAGCATCTTTTTTTACATCCTGCTGTCTTTTTTATCCTCTTTCTCATAGTCTCTTTTTCTGTCCTTTAGAGCGGACCCATCTTTTCCTTTTTCACTATTACAATCTTGTGTATTTATAGGTGTGTGTGTGTATGCATACATATATATGCACACACACACACACACACACACACACACACACACACACACACACACACACACACACACACACACACCACACACACACACACACATTTGAATACTGATTTGTGGGTCCTTTATTTCCACTGTCAGAGCTCTTTGTAAACCATTGTTTTTTTAACGGTGCTATCCAAATAAAGTTGTTATAATCATAGACATCCAATCAATCAATTAATGAATAAGACATGCGCGCGTGCTGCGTGGACTCACCTGAGGCAGGGTGCGTGGAGAGACAGAAAGTAATGAGGAATAGAGCTGCTGCTTGTATTTCCACCATGTCGGCTTCAGTTGTTCTCAGGGACGCAGAGGGTTTGTCCGACACTCAGATCCAGATCTCTGTCTCCCTGTCTGTCTGTTCGCTCCTGGACAGTGGAAACTGTAAAATCCTTCCGTCTCGCTTCTAGTCTACTCTGACTCCGAACCCCCGGTTACACGGGTCTAAGAGCGCGAGGCTTGGCCAAATAAGGAGCGTCCGGCAGTGGCGTCACCGCGAGACTGGGACAGCTATTATACATGCAACTATGCGCGTGCCTGTCCCGCTCTCTGAGGTCATTGATGTGTGTGTGTGCGTGTGGTGGTGGTGGTGGGGGGGGGGTAATCTCCTGGATTACAACTATTTATCCCACCACACTCAGAATCTCCCAATCTCAGACCAGACTAGTTATTGTCTGATATGATATATGACCATTGTTTTGTTTTTCCAGAGAATGGAAGTATGTAAAACTGGGATTTTTTTTTGAAGTTGGAAATGTTTTCACTTTTCGTTTTTCTTAAAAATCTTGTCACCAGACCGCTTAGTTACGTAGAACGACTCAAACCAATACACCAGTGTGGGGAGAAGTGAAGTATTCACATCCTTTACTGAAGTTAAAGTACTCATACTACACTGTGAACACTACACTGTAGTCAAAGGCGTAGAGGACACTTTACATGATGGTGCCCTCTGTCCCACGCACTTACTTATGAGTAGGCGAGTGTGCACGTTACTTTTTTTTTGAATGCACTGTTAAAGTAGCAATGAAATGCTGCACTATTGACTTTAGACCAGGTTTTTGTTGATCAACGGCGTGATCACTTCCCGCTGCCTCAAGATAACAATACGCCAAGAATGCACCTGAACACACCTCCCTGTACAACCAGCTCGCCCATGGGCGCACAGATGGGGGCATGTGTATTTGCTATTTAAATGACATGGGCTCTGGGCATTCTTAAAATCTCAAAAGTGCAAGATAGGGGCCAAAGTGTAATAGAATAAATCTTCTGTCCACTAGTTTTAAAGAAGACAGGTCATGCCCAAAAATCTCGAAATACATCAACAATGTTTTTGCCTGCAGAGTCTAGCCTTAAATTGTAATCTCTTTGTTATTTTTTTTGTTGCAGATTGTTGTGTCTCATTATGTGTAGTACTGACTCAACTGGGAGAGTTTCATGTCCATTCTTGTGTTGGACATGCTCTAGTGTCCAGTCAGCTGACGTTGGACACATCATGGACTGTTGCTGCTACAACTGCTGCACAACATCAAACACCGTGCTGCTGGATAGAAGGTATTTCAGAAATGAGTGCTTGTCAATAGTTTAGTACACTGTTTGTCTCTGCCATTCCTTCGATGCCCCTTGCCCACTGCAATATCCGACGCCCATGTCTGATCAACTTTTACAGTAAAGAGTTACTCATAATACAATCCACGCTGCAAACTACAGGGTTTTATTACAGTAACTCCACACAATAGGCCTGAGATAAAGGTTTCCTCATGCTGTAAAGGTGGGGCACAGGTTAATGAGCCAAGAGCAAACATTGGTTAAACAGAAGTTCTTAGCTACGACCTCATCTGACTCAGTGTTCATATTAACCCTCCTGTTGTCCGCGGGTCAAATTTGACCCCTTTAAAAATGTCTATATCTGAAATATGGGGTTCTTTTTAACCAAATTACCACAGAAATGGATTGGATTCTTTACAGCGCACTTTCATTCCTGACTAAACTCATCTGTACGTTCCTCTGATCTTAACTATTAGTCAAAATGATTCATAATTACTGCTATTTTAACTCAAATATTAGATATAATTCTATAAAAATTAGGGTTAGTGACCATGAATTTCAAAAAGTGGTGTTAAACTAGTGGTAACAAGGTGGCGTTAGTGAAAACCTTTGAAAAAGTCTGAAAAAGGGACAAAAATGTCAATTTTTTGTCCCTTTTTGACCCGGGGGGACAACACAAGGGTTAACAACTTAGCTTCAATCTGCCCAAGGATGGAACTGAAGAATTCACCCTAATGCCGGGTGCAAATTGCATTGTCTCTATCCATCTACACACATTCCTCTCATTCTTCATTGAGCCCTATAGTAGTATAGTAGTTGGTTAAGTCATATTTGATGAATGGATGACGTGTGTCACGTGTATTCCAGTAGCATGCCGACCATTAGACCACACATAGTCTCTGTTCCCCAGAAGCCTGTTTGATTGGACTAGAGCATCATTATGGATCTAACAGACGCTGCAGTGGAGTGCATGAGTCAGGACAGCCACTCGTCGGGCAGCACTAGTGGCTGAACTGGAGCTCTATTTATAGACTAGACTGTTGTATAAAGGCATGCTACATCTCCAGACTGTGATATCCACAGTTTACATCAAGTTTCCATCTGAAAATAGTGAAACATGAGGATCAGTGTTTCCCAAAGCCCAAGATGACGTCCTCACATGTTTTGTTTTGTCCACAACTCAAAGATATTCAATTTATTGTCACAGAAGAGAGAAGAAACTAGAAAATATTTCACATAACTTTTAAGACAATGTAACAATAATAAAAGTCTGTGCAAGTTGATTTTCACATGGAGAAGAAATCAATTGAAACCAGTAGCTGCAAGAAAAACAGTACATGACTTAAAGTAAATGGGCTGAAACAAGTAAAAGCAATGTGACATAAGCTTTTGTTTTTCTTAATTTGTAGCTGGCTGTATTGGCCTGTGTGTAGCAGACCTTGTCCCCCCCCCCCCTCCCCCTTCCTGGCAGCGAGGGGCCCTGCTGTAGCACGGTCCACTGTGGCTTTAATACCAAGGAACCCTCTGACGTGCAGGACTGAATGGAAATGCAAATTCAAGTCTTTCCACTTTATAAAAGCACAGCTAGAGCCTTCAGTGCATACACGCACGCACACATTAAGAAGTGAGGGACTGTTGACCTGAGAAGTGACTTATTCATGGAAAATTAAAGAGTAGAGCACAAACTCAAATAAAACTCCTTTGATTTGCTTTGGATTTGTTTCCTTATTTTTTCCTGAGTGCAGTGCTAGTCTAGTCATTCATCATGTTGACCAAATTAAACCAAACTACTGGGAAAAGGAACTTCATGTTCCCAGGACACTGTTGATGTACCTCTCACAATAAATTCCCTTTGTCATCCCATCTTGAGGCTTTTCATAGCAATATTAATACAACAAAGTGATCTATAACTACAACATTGGCTGCATTCATTTGGCTCTCAGGTCCATTACTTGATGTAGAAATATACAGCGGTGGAAGAAATATTTAGATGTTTTACTTAGGGAAAAGTACTAATACCACACTGTTTAAATACTCTGTCACAACTAAAAGTCCTGAATTGAAATATAATGTAAAAGTAAGTACATATCATCAGGAAAATGTCCTTAAAGTATTAAAAGTAAAAGTACTCAATGCAGAAAAATCCTCCCATTTTAGATTTTGGAAACGATCCAAACTGTTTGGATAAGAAATAAAGTGTTTAATCAACTAATCCTTTCAGCTGGATTTGTAGGCCGTTATATTGTTAGGTAGTTTAATTAATAATCAAACATCATATTGTGTAAACTACATGTGTGTTTGTGTGCCAAAAATCTTCATTTGTAAAGTGACAACACATTCTCGCTCCCACAGGAAAGTATAGACACTTGGTCAGAAGTGTTTGGGGTGTTGGCGCTAAAAGTCTCCTTTAGCGTCATATCTAAATGCACTTTGAACGCACTGGATAGGACTAGTGGCATCACTTTTGACGCAGTTAGGTGAAGAAAAAAGTCGTGGGTGGGCTTATAAAAAGGCACGGGACAAGAACGGGTCAGTTGGGTTTAGGAAAAGAAGAACGGGATGGTTGGGTTTAGGAAAAGAAGAATGGGACAGTGGGTTCAGGAAAAGAAGAATGGGACAGTTGGGTTTAGGAAAAGAGGAACATTACATTTGGGTTTAGGAAAAGAAGAACGGGACATTTGGGTTTGGGAAAAAATTAACAGGACAGTTGGGTTTAGGTAAAGAAGAACGGGACAGTTGGGTTTAGGTAAAGAAGAACGGGACAGTTGGGTTTAGGAAAAGAAGAACGGGACAGGAAAAGAAGAACGGGACAGTTGGGTTTAGGTAAAGAAGAACGGGACAGTTGGGTTTAGGAAAAGAAGAACGGGACAGGAAAAGAAGAACAGGACAGTTGGGTTTAGGAAAAGAAGAACAGGACAGTTGGGTTTAGGAAAAGAAGAACGGGACAGTTGGGTTTAGGAAAAGAAGAACGGGACAGGAAAAGAAGAACGGGACAGTTGGGTTTAGGTAAAGAAGAACGGGACAGTTGGGTTTAGGAAAAGAAGAACGGGACAGGAAAAGAAGAACAGGACAGTTGGGTTTAGGAAAAGAAGAACAGGACAGTTGGGTTTAGGAAAAGAAGAACGGGACAGTTGGGTTTAGGAAAAGAAGAACGGGACAGTTGGGTTTAGGAAACATGACACGCGGGACAAAAACCCTGGTGTTGTTGACCCATCCACCACCTCAACCATCCTCCCTACGTGGAATTTTTCGGTCATTCATGCTACTTGCTACCGTTGTTGCTCTTAATGCTACGTCATCTTCAAGCGCCGTGTAGCTGCTGCTCTGCCCAGTACTTTTTACGTTGTATCTGATGCTGACAGCCACTGCCCAAGCGTCCATATTTTACGAGTTTGGATTGAGAACGGGTTAAAAGTAATAAGTAACAAAAGCTTTCAGATTAATAGAGTGGAGTAGAAGTAGAAAGTTGCATGAAAAGAAAAGACTGAAGTGAAGTTCAAGTAACTCAACATTTGTAAGTACTGTACTCAAGTACAGTACTTGAGTAAATGTACGTAGTTACATTCCACCAATTAAAATATACAATGGCATGAGATCATCGTGCCTCTCTGTCAATTATACCACACAAGGCTACAGTCAGGGATAATCGGCTCTGCCTGCTGGATTTCTGCCTTAATTACTTTCCCAGGCCCTTTCCTGAAAAGAAGGACCGTGGCAGCTGTACTGGAATACACGTGCTTCTCATAGTGTTGATATTCAAATTCAACAACAACATCTCTTTGTACAGTCCCTCTTACTATAATCATAAGCTGTGTCCCAAATCTGCCTTGTTCACGCATTCACTGTGGACACTCAATAGTTCACTCACTAGAGAGTAGTGAATGGAGATTCTAGACACTTCCTTATTATCTTTAAATTGTGTCATTACTGACAGCTGTTATTTTCTTATCCACAAATAACGTTCTTTGTATATGAAAGCTTAAATGATTAGTGTTACAATGTCAGCCTAATTTTAGTTCATTGTCTATCTGGGCTCTCTTCCATATAACGCTGCCTTTTGAAGTAGATGTCCCACTTCCCCTTTGCACTGTGTTTTGTGCGACAGCAAACGTCACACGGAGGCCATAGTAAAGGAAAATGAGCAGTGAAAAAGCAAACTGAAAGTAGCCACTGTCAGCAGTCACTGAGAGTTACACCATTATCATCATTTTTTTTCACATAATCATGTTTTTTTTTGTTTTAGATTAATTATTTATTGTGTACATTAGCATAAGATCTTAAGACGTATGACTGTTGATGATAATTGTTGATTTTGTTTGGATATGCCAAAATATGGCCTATATATTTTTATTATTTTTATTGTTAGTTGCTGGCACTTGACCCTATACACGTTCATAGCAACAAAAATGACGGGGGGGGGAGATACAGTTAGACAAAACTTGGCAAAGTGTATTTTCTTACTTTGAACATATCATATACATTATGCAACCTGATCGCACAGAATTCCGTGAAATAAACACACACCCCTTAAGTTAAGGAAAAGGTCGTGGGTGGGCTTATGTTTCCATGACAAACGGGAAAACAACGCTGCGGTTGCGTTTAGGAAAAGAAGAATGGGATGGTTGGGTTCAGGAAAAGAAGAAAAGGACAGGGGACAACAATGGGACCATTAGGTTCAAGAAAAGAAGAACAGGACGTGGGACAACAACGGGACAGTTGGGTTTAGGAAAAGAAGAAAGTGACGGTTGGGTTTCGGAAACATGACACCCGGGACACGGTCCCTGGTCTCCTGGGTGAAAGTCTTGTGTTGTTTGACCCATTCACCACCCCAACCAACCAGTTTTCAGGCTTTCATACTACTCGCTACCTTAGTTTTTCTTAATGCTACGTCATCTTCTCATTGACTTTACATTGGCATAGTTTTCCATGGTGGCTGTTGAGTTAAAAAAAATTAAAATAACGATATACTTTTGTGATTTGATGTAGGCTGTAGCCAGATTGAATCAAATACTGTTGCAGGTTTACACCACGTCTGTGCATAGATTCAATTCAATTTCAATTCAATTTTATTTATAGTATCAATTCATAACAAGAGTTATCTCAAGACACTTTACAGATAGACCACACTCCAGAATTTACAAGGACCCAACAGTTCTAATGTTTCCTCCAGAGCAAGCAACAGTGCGACAGTGGCGAGGAAAAATTTCCTTTTAGGCAGAAACCTCGGTCAGACCCAGGCTCTTGGTAGGCGGTGTCTGACGGGCGGTTGGGGTTAGAAGAAGAGTGGCAATAAAAATAGAAAAAATTAGTAGTTTGTAGAAGTTCTTGTAGTAGTTCATGGCATAGCAGGACGCTGTGCGGCATTACAAGGCACAGCAGGACGTAGCAGGACGTAGCAGGACGTTGCAGGACGTTGCAGGACGTAGCAGGACGTAGCAGGGCACCGCAGTGTAGCAGTTGAACATGGCATCACAGAACGTGTAGCGGGACCATGGGACAGCTGCTACCCTGATTCGGAGCCTCTCTGATCCAAGGGAACATGCTGGGTGAAAAAAGAACATAAGGACTCCGGGGAATGACTCCCAGAAATAGGTTAGTAACACGCATTTCTGGGACATGGATGCACATAAATGAAAAGATAGAAAGATAGAGGAGAGAGGAGCTCAGTGTATCAAAATAAGTCCCAGCTGTCTAAAACTATTACAGCAAAACAAGAGAGACGAGGTAAAGAGAGCTCCAGCCCGGCGGGCTAGAACTCTCCCCAACCGGATCGGGCTGTATGCCAAGTCTCCCTTTAGTTCTATTATATTCTTGATTATATGTTAGATAAATCTGAAAACTATGTGACTAACTACTACTCCCTAACAATATTCGATTCTATGCCCTAACTAGTGTATCAAAATAAGTCCCCAGCTGTCTAAAACTATACAACAAAACAAGAGAGACGAGGTAAAGAGAGCTCCAGCCCGGCCGGGCAGAACTCTCCCCAACCGGATCGGGCTGTATGCCAAGTCTCCCTTTAGTTCTATTATATTCTTGATTATATGTTAGATAAATCTGAAAACTATGTGACTAAACTACTACTCCCTAACATTATTCGATTCTATGCCCTAACTAGTGTATCAAAATAAGTCCCAGGCTGTCTAAAACTATTATTACAACAAAACCAAGAGAGACGAGGTAAAGAGAGCTCCAGCCCGGTCGGGCCAGAACTCCCCCCAACCGGATCGGGCTGTATGCCAAGTCTCCCTTTAGTTATATTATAGATAGATAAATCTGAAAACTAGTGACTAACTACTACTCCTAAAATATTCGATTCTATGCCCTAACTATAAGCTTTATCAAAAAGGAAAGTCTTAAGCCTACTCTTAAATGTGGAGACGGTGTCTGCCTCCCGGACCCAAACTGGAACCTGGTTCCACAGGAGAGGAGCCTGATAGCTGAACGCTCTGGCTCCCGTTCTACTTTTAGAGACTCTAGGAACCACCAGTAACCCTGCATTCTGGGAGCGTAGTTCTCTCCCAGGGTTGTAAGGTACTATAAGCTCCTTAAGATAAGATGGAGCCTGACCATGAAGAGCTTTGTAGGTGAGAAGAAGGATTTTAAATTCTATTCTAAATTTTACAGGAAGCCAATGCAGAGAAGCTAAAACAGGAGAAACGTGATCTCTTTTCCTGGTTCCCGTCAGAACACGTGCCGCAGCATTCTGGATCAGCTGTAGAGTCTTTATGGATTTTTTCGAGCAGCCTGATAGTAAAGAATTGCAGTAATCCAACCTAGAAGTAACAAATGCATGGACTAATTTTTCTGCATCATTTTTAGACAGGATATTCCTGATTTTTGCAATATTACGTAGGTGAAAAAAGGCGATCCTTGAAATTTGCTTTAAGTGGGAATTAAAGGACATGTCCTGATCAAAGATGACTCCAAGATTCTTCACAGTGGTGCTGGAGGCCAGGGTGATGCCATCCAGAGTAACTATATCTTTGGATAGTGCGTCACGGAGGTGCTTGGGTCCGAGAGCAATAACTTCAGTTTTATCTGAGTTTAACATTAGAAAATTACAGGTCATCCAGGTTTTAATATCCTGAAGGCACGTTTGAAGTTTAGCTAACTGATTAGTTTCATCCGGCTTGATTGATAGATATAATTGAGTATCATCTGCATAACAATTAAAGTTTATGGAGTGTTTCCTAATAATACTGCCTAAAGGAAGCATATATAAAGTGAACAGGATTGGACCGAGCACAGATCCTTGTGGGACTCCATGACTAACCTTGGCGTGCACAGAGGATTCATCGTTAACATTAACAAACTGAGATCGATCTGATAAATAAGACTTAAACCAGCTTAGAGCAGTCCCTTTAATGCCAATTAAATGTTCTAATCTCTGTAATAAGATATAATGGTCAATGGTATCAAATGCAGCGCTAAGATCTAATAACACAAGTACAGAGATAAGTCCTTTGTCTGATGCAATTAGGAGGTCATTAGTAATTCTCACAAGTGCTGTCTCTGTGCTATGATGAACTCTAAATCCTGACTGAAAATCCTCAAATAAGCTGTTGCTATGCAGAAAGATTCGATCAAAGACAGACCCTTTTGTTTCGTCCTCTCTCCCTCTGTCCCTCCCAGACAGATTAGATCACAAACCATACAGATACTGACCCACTGTTGGCTTGAGACCAGATCAGGACAATAGAATGGAATTCCTGAGGGGATTGACATTCACATGTTACAAACCTTTCCTCTTGACCTGGAGTAAAGTGAGGATTCAAAGGTGTGCCTTATCTTGAGAGACACCTGACCAATAAGAATGGGTTTCAGTTGAGGAACCACTCTCAACCTCTGGGGAATCTATTGTAAAACTTAGAATGATTCAGGACTGATTGATGTGATTCCTGAAGGGGAAGCATGTTTCTCAGTTTGCTGTCCGCTAGAGTGTAACTATTGCTTTTTGTCATGTCGTTTTCATCGTCCTGTTTAATTAAATATTTGGTTTAATGGTGCCAGGCCTCTCCTCTCTCAGAAAAACGTAATTTTTTAACATGGCCACACAGAACATTCACACATTCCGTATATTCACGTAATGCGGTCTTAACAGTTTGTGATAATTTCACTGACTTATGTGAGACTGGGCTGACGTTGAGAGTGCTGTTCATTGGTGTCTCACTCTATCTCCCAGTATCTTACTGTGTTAACGTTATACAGGACTATACTGTAAATGACAATGTGTTCTGTGAGAAAATATTATTACAGCACTCTCTGCAAATGTTACAGATTACAGGTATTTACTGTTAATACCACTGCATCTTGGGTGAAAAAAATAAAAGGCATGAATCACACTGCTGCCAGGACATTACTGTAAATTAAAATAATACAGTAAGAAATGGTATGTCTATTTACAGTGAAATACCTCAAACTTTAAAAGCAGTATGCATACTGTAAATAAACGCTAGGGGCAGCTGTGGCTCAGTGGTAGAGCGGTTGCCTGCCAATCGGAAGGTTGATGGTTTGATCCCCGCCCCTGCAGTCATTGTCCTTGGGCAAGACACTGAACCCCGAAGATGACGTCCTCACATCTGTAATGTGTTATAACTGTTCATGCATCAGAGAGCATTACGTGTGTTCAAGAATGTACTCATAAATAATTATGAATGCATTCATATTGAATGTCCTCATAATGCACTGCAGATTTGGTCTTTATTTATTTTATTTTATTAGTTTAATGTTGTGGACAGTCCCCTTTAATGAAATGTTCAGTAAAAGGAAGAGCTTTAGCCTCTATGGCTAATTTTCAACTATAGTCCTTGGCCAGTTGACAATAGGCATCCTAAAATACAATAATAAATATTAAAATAAAATAAATTATATTACATCTATAATGAAAGCATAGTGTGTAAATAGTGTGTTCCATTTACATCGGAACTTGGAAGCCAAAGTTGGAAATGATGATAAACCCAAAGTTGAATGCTTTTCATTGACCAATCAGATTTTTCATTGTTTTCATTAGCTCTAGCCAGGTTAGCCATTGTTAGTAATGCCAGTTTTAGGGAACGTGTCTCTAATTTAACAAAAAAGTTAAATCAGAAACTTTATGTTTATAACAAGATCAGATCATATCTTTCTTCTTCTGTTTCCAAAACCTGCTTACATGCAATTGTGTTTTCAACCATGTCCTACTGTCTTCCCATTTGGTCACTTACCACGAAGGAAATCACTGAACCAATACCACGACTGTACCATCGAGCTCTCAAGATTCACTGTAACCTTCCAAAGTGGTCTCACCATTGTATTGGTCTTGAACGCTCTAAGGCTCGACTTATGAAAACTTTAGAAACAGCCACGCAATTGCATTTATTTTCAGATTCGAACATACCGCCTACCAGCACTTGTGCACTTTTTCCGACACACTGTGAGACCAGGTCGCCTCAGTAGGTCGGTCTCACAGGCACTTATCCCAGTTCCCCCATACAAAAACAACTTTGGTCAGAAATCTTTTTTATACATATACAAGATTTGGAATGACATTCCGTATCACATCAGAACACTATCATCTATCACATATTTTAAAAAGGCATGCAACCAGCACCTTCTTAACAGTTACACTTGCACACATTAATACATTTGTTTATGTATTGTCCAAGCCTTGTTTGCACTGACCGTATTTGTTCAGCCCAGCTGATGTTTTGTATAAATGTCTTTGTCCTCATGTAACTGTAACTGTAATTTTCTATATCGATGTCTTGTATTAATGTTTGTCCTGACGTGCTGTAACCCTGTTTTATGTTTCTGCAGAACAGGAACCTGCTGAAAACCAGTTTTTAAACTGAGTCAGGCCCGTTTTTATATTGTAATGTAATGTTACTTTTTCTAACTTTCCTGTAAAATAAATATATGAAATGAAAAATGAAAGTTTTACAGCATAACAGCATGTCCACTGATAGAGTATGGACAGTGCTGTGCGTACGACTGATTTAGTGAGACACAAATCACACAGAAGTGTTAATAACTGTATGTTACTACAGCTTTCACAACTGTTGATGCACGGAGCAGCCATGTTGGATTTTTAGTTTCGGGGGCTTACCTGAGTTCCGAGCTCAGAAATCCAAGGTCAGGGGGGCGGGATTCCGACTTTGACCTCGGAAAATCAGAGTTCAGAGTAAAAATGGAACCCACTATATTCAAAAGGGAGTA
The DNA here is from genome assembly GCF_008692095.1 of Etheostoma spectabile. NCBI lineage: Eukaryota > Metazoa > Chordata > Actinopteri > Perciformes > Percidae > Etheostoma > Etheostoma spectabile. Next base: position 3,222,910 of record NC_045754.1, read on the forward strand.
AAACATGCAAACAAGTGGCACACAGTTGGCGCAAGAACAAACATTTAAGCACAAATGATGGCAAAACTATTGTTATTACTGCTTTTTACAAATCATCACAAATACCTGCATACTCAGTTCAATAAAGCTTGGTGGTCAGGGGCACAAGTTTCTTATTTAGAAAGTTTGCGATCTGTGTTGTGATTGATCATAACTCTTATTGTTACGGTTTATAACGTCTTGCAAAAACAACAATCTCACCAAGTTCTCTTCAGTTTTTCAGCTACATGAAAGGACACTCACGATGGCATTGAGGATTTCCCTAGGGGAAGTGCTAAGGGGAAGTTAACAAGGGGATGTTGAACAACTGATAAAACAGCCTAAATCTCCTAAGTCTTCTCAGATCCTGCTAAGCAGTAACCTATGTGTTCCCTCCATTTCCCCCCGCCCACCTGCTCCCACTAGCCCTCCACGACACTTAGTAGTATAAATAGCCCTTGTTATTCATTCTCACTGGGCATAACAAGAATGAAACTGCCGTTACACCTATAAGTGGTAGTAACTGTTGGACAATACGAGTGAGTGTGGGATAGTGGGTGTATAGGGACTCAATTGAAACTGGACTTTTTCTAATTACGCAAGATAACTGACATTTTTTGGGTTTAGCGGATAGGTGTAGGGGAGTACAGAATGATAACATCAGGACTTTAAGCAACAAACCTATGAGAATGTGTTTAACTGACCACTGATTGTAATTGCTCTAAGGTTTTAGTCTTTCTCTCTTACGGCACGGTTCCTCAAACGGTACCTGTTTTTCCCAAACGTGTTTTCATTCAGAATTGCAAGCATTAAATCGTCACCGACACGGTCAGCAGCTCATCATTAGAAAGCTTAAAGTCTTGTGATTCCATCAAGCCCCGCACAAAGCATAAGGGGGGACTTACAGCGGTTATAATCACGTTTTGAAAATAAGAAACACTGCACCGTTTCTGTCTAAATCGAGCGTGCATCCTACCTTGTCCTGTGTCTTTATCCACAGCGGTGAAAGATCGCCGTAAATGTGGTTGCCCAAACTTCGTCAACATGCAAGGTATTAGAATATCCAAGCCTTGTAATCCAAAATTATCTGGTCCCCTCACAATCTTTTTAGTTTCTGGCCAAGTTTCGACGTAGAGAAATCTAGATAGTGCATCATTTCTCGGTTTGACGTGTGTATCTTTTCCGTGTGCCGCTACATTCTCACTCCGCACACCGTCAGAATCTGGGGCCCATCTGCATTTTCCCAATGAACTTTGTTCTAGCCAATAGCATCAGTATTTAAAGATACTCCCAAGGAAAGCCAATGAAATCTCAAAAGTCCCATTGGGCCCAGTGGGAAAAACTGACAGCATATCCCCCCAGTTAGAGAACGAGGTCATAAAACTGCATCCCGTGTAGCCAATAAGAAGCCGAGTGATTGATATCAAACATGGCCAGAAAAACCTATCCCTGGGATGGTCTCCAGCCCTTTCATTGCAAAAATAAGGCCGTCTTATGGCATTTCACCATTTCATCAAATATGATTACTTATTCCATAAATTTGGGGGGACTTTCCTTTAGGAAATGTTGTGTGAGTGATGTGGATGTGTTTTTGTATTTCAGAAGTTTTGTATTTAGCACTTTTTGGGCTTTTTTAGAAATAAGAATGAGAAAAAACGCACAGACATATCTTTAGAAAAAACATTCATATAAAATCCATTTATAAGTCATTTTCTTCCGGATTTTTTTGTTCTAAGTTGAGATATGTGGCTAGGGTACTTTTTATATATAGCCCATGAAATATGCTTACAGTAGTGCTTTTTAATTTTTCGATGATTTACTGGACGGAAATAGAAATTCTGTGTTCTAACCTCTGTAGCTCTGTGTCAGTAAGGCCTAGTGTCCCCATGCCACTAGAAAACAACAAATTGAGAGTGTTAGCTTCACAATGAACTCAGGTCATCACAGAGGGCCAAAGCATGTGGAAAACTGCAGCATGTTTTAGGGGGTAAAAATTTAGGCGGGGAAAAAAATAATTTTTTTCAAGTGTATCGAAGAGGTTTTAAAGGAATTTTTATTTTCCTGCCACTCATGGACAGGCAGTTGGGCCCATCTTTCATATTTAACCACATAACAACCCTAAAGTGTGACTTATGGTTCTTCGGGCTTTTGCCGTAGCCTACTGTAGCAACCCAGGGGACTGTCAGATTAATATAAAAAATAGGTGACTCAGAGACTTTAACAGAGACTTTTTGGCTTTAACATAAAGTGTTCTTTAAGAACATAGCTCAGTAAAAAGGGTAGTGGAACAAACTTTAATTCAAGATTCTTCCATCCGAGGGATGGCAGTCTTCAGGCGGCATTGTCCTAGGAGGGTTTAAAGCAGAGCGAGAGGTCAGCCCTTCTCCACTAAATATGTGTACTGCAGAGGGGGGCCACCAAATTATACATTTTTTAAAAGTATTGTCTAAATTTAAAATGTCTTTACATGAATCCAAGATAATAGTAGCATATATAAATCAGCCTATTTGTGAAAAAAAAAACATTAATGATAGGCGTACTGGCCTATAGGTAAGGTACTCTCTAAGGTAGCCGTCCACACATGCAGTCCATCCTAAGTATCACTGTGTCACATGTACATTTAACATTTAAACATGATGACAACAATTATCATTTTCATAGCTTAGTTTTCTATGCACTAAAAAGGCAGGCCGAGTTTAATATGCAACTTGATGTTATACAGTATATGTAGTAGGGGGTCCCTGCTCCGTCTCTTTCTCAGTTAAGGGTTCCTTGGCTTGAAAAATGTTGCAGACCCTTGTGTACATGATTATGTTTGGAGCTCAGGTATCTATATAACTCCAAACTCAGCTCCTAACTGCATATTACTCCAGATTCTTTGCCAGTCATGATGTAAGTAATTCCAGCCTTTGGCAAATACATTTTCAATTCATACGTGTGACTTTCTTCTGGCAGATTGTGTTTAATGAAGGACAGATCTTCACCAGATTTTAGCTATGATTCATGTGGTGTGGTCGGTCCATCAGTATCAAAGTTTATCTCAATCGTTGGGGAAAGTATTGTATGTGCATTCTCTTTTCAATCAATACAATAGAATACTATCCGATTACAGCGTCCTACAAAATTGCCTACATACAAATTAAGAAATTTCTTATTTTGACTTCTTGAGTATAACTGTATGGATCCTTAATATATTAAGATAGTAACCAAAGTGTAAAAAACAATGGCTCACAGTAAATAAATTAGAAGCCGACTTAAATTTTGCACCTTTCTGTAAAGGCAATGTGTTACATTGATCAGGCTTTCCCTGTATATTTGTTTGTAACAGAAGTGAAGTCTCATTAAGGTCAATACTTTCATTCAAATTTTATGAATCACTGATTAAATGCCAAGACCCATAACTGTTACCACGTTGTCTTTTTATAAGTCTTCCACACACTGATGTGAGGAATTGTGTCATACAATCTGAAGTGGGAGTCAGATTTTTCAAACGGTCTTCCATCTGAACTTCATGAAGTTGTTTTGAAGAACCAAGGAAAAGGAAATGTTTTCTTGATTCCTTGGGGGGAAATGTATTCAAGACAAAGGCCCTTGAGACTGGGCGTCATCCAACACTTCCTGTTTTGCTAGTTTAGTGATGATACAGTATATATACTGAGAGCCTGAGGCAGCATCCTCTACCAGAGAGTGTTGTGAATCTCTAAGTCACCACACGGAGTTGGACTTTTAGAGTTAAACTGCCCGTATAATGCTCATTTTCAGGTTCAAAATGGATTTTCAAAAAACCCATATATTTGTTGTACTGCACATTGCCGCAGCTCCTCTTTTCACCTTGTGTGTTTAGGTCTCTGTTTTAGCTACAGAGCGAGGCATCTCACTTCTGTTCCATCTTTGTTGGGAGTCATATGAGTATGAGAACATGCTACGCTAGCAGCTAGGAAAGTTAGCTAGGCAATTATTATGTGTTACAAAGTGATGCATGTTAGTCACAGAAGTGAAAGCTAGATTACAATAGAGCTGCTTGGAACTGTGTTTTCTGTTGGAGATGAATACCTGAATGGACAGTATTTATATAGTTACACAGTACAGGAACCATTCACACACATTCATACACTGTGGCTGAGCTACCTGCTCATCAGATAAACACTCACACACATTTACACTCCGATGCGCAGATTCAGTGTCTTGCCCAGTCACACTTCGACATGGGACTGCAGGAGCCAGAGATCGAACCACCAACCTACCGAGTGGCAGGCAACCACTCTACCACTGAGCAACAGCCGCCCCTATTGATCTTTGGGGGTGGACATTTTCACTTTGTAAACCTATAAAGTGCACACAAAAGATATATAACACAATAAAGGAAAGGGATAAAGCCTTAAAGCACAATATGAGCACTTTGAGCAATATGATGAATGAGCAAGCAACGTGTAGGCTGTAAAATCAGAGATGTCATTTATGTTTGATATGGATTGGGAAAGAGTAGCATGAGAAGCATTATGTAGAAACTTTTCCCCAAGGGGCCTCCAACAAAGGAAGTGCTTATTTCAGATTAGAGCTTATGGTTAATTTCTTGTTAACTGACATTATGCTTTTTTGATATGCCTTTTCCTGTAAAAGTCCAGCACAGGTTTCTACTACAACAACAAGAATGGCATCGTTTAGGCTAATTTGATTCAGTGGTGGATTGTAACTAGTATATTTACTCAAATAATGTACTAAGGTACACATTTGAGGTACTTGTACTTTACTTGAGTTAACACACAGGACTTTTAATTAAAAAATTTAAAAACTTTCACCAAGGACATGTGTGTTCCTTAGGACTGTTTTAATCCATACCACAATATTTTTCCTAATTTTAAATTGTTGTTTTGGTGCCTAATCTTAACTTTTGTTGCGCCAAAATTCTCATATTTTGTGGAATAAATTTAACCACAACGTCCGCCAAAACAACCGGCAGCTCGCGGTGCTCTGCACCCGGCTCAAAGTCACCTATTTATGGGTAACTGATGAACCAACTACTGCTGCAGCCTGGGTTAAGAAGCTTTGTAGCAGCTTGAACAACTAGCAACTGCCACTCGGCGTCATAGAGCTCGTAGCCAGCCGGCGTCACGTGACCAGCCGGCAAAATCCTAATTGCATGGGCTATCACACGTTTTGTTGTGCATACATTTTCGTACTATCATACGGACCTGTTCATGAGAATGTGTTGAATAAAGATTTTTGCTGACAAAACACATTTTTATTATGAATCAAGCAATATAACCGCCTACAAGTCCAACTTAAAATAATTACACCTTGAAACACACAACAGTTTGGATCGTTTCCAGTTTCTACAATTTGAGGATTTTTCTGCATTGAGTACTTTTAGTGCTTTAAGTACATTTGTTTACAGTGTGGTATTAGTGCTTTTCCTGAAGTAAAGGATCTGAATACTTCTTCCACCTCTGATTAAACTAAGAATAACTTGAAAGCACTGAGAAACACAGGTATGTCCACTGCGAAACCACCCAACATCAAAAGCCTGGTGACACAGTGGGGGAGAACAGTTACTGTTGAGAAAAGCGTTAACATGCAGCTTTAGAATTTGTGTGCATTTATTGATTTTGTTTGACCTCAGAGTAAAAGTATTTCTCCTAAAATGTCTTTTAAAAAAAGACGAGTCACCTGTTGTTGAGATGGCGATTGTTTGTTTTAGCGTTAAAGTGGAAGAAGACGTGTGGAAATGTGTGAGCTGAGCCACAAAGAGTGTCCATCAGCCTGCTTATCAGCCACCTCAGACTGATAAGAGCTAAATATGGGTTTGCATGCCTGTAACGCCACAAATACAGAGTAGTTTAGAGAATAAATCTAATTCTGGATTGACACAAGAAATCTAGGTTGCTGCTGTTATTTATCCTTATTCTACAAGTTAAGATCAGTGGCTGGATAGAATAGTTTTAAAATGTTAAATGCGCTTGGCTCGAGAGGTCGCTATGTTGGCATGCTGTAGCCCCACACTTACATAGTCAAGTGCAGCAAAACAACAGTACCCAAGTCCCAAAAAAAAAATCAAGGGTTGTTAATTTAATTGGCTGTATGCTAATAAGTACTGTTGCTGTCATTTCCTCGTACTCGGCAAAAGTTAGTTCAATTTCTTCTTAAAGGAAAATGAACAATGTGTATTGACTTCAGAAGAAAAAGAAAAAAAATTGACAAGTAAACATCTCGGTTCCCAGATTTAACGTGGAGTTATTCCTCAGGAAAAAATGATAGAAGGTTAATGAGAGATAATCTGTGATGTGAGTGATCTCTCAGATGCTGTCTTTGTAAGGTAGGGGAGACAGGACCATGCTTTGGGAGATGTGTATGTATACAGTATATACAGTGGCTTGAATAAATGGACACACCCATGCTAAAGTTGATTAAAAAGAGGAATAAAAACACATCTTTTGGAAATTGACCTTAATGCCTTAATTAAAATAATTTAGGAAAATCCAAACTTTAAAGAACACCACTTTTCTTTGGGAATGAATACTGTATTGTAAACAAATAAATGTTCTTCCTTAAAATAAAGAGGGCATATGTAGACACACCACTACACTAAGTAGGGAATATTGATTTTGGTATTGTGAATTTGATCAAACTACAGCAAGCAAGCCAAACACACACCCAGGTGTGTGCATAAAGGGAGAGATGTTGACAGCTGGAAGCTCAGAACTGTCAGTCTAAAACACTGTTTATACTTTTTTTTTTTTTTTTTTGGTGAGGACATTCACAGTAAATGGTGCCAACCGGGCCATTGTGTGTCTTACTGTGCAGGTATAAATGGCTAGAACAAGTCTTGGCAGGTTGGCATAGCTCGGACCAATCAAACACCTTCCTGGCACGCTTATCATCCAATAACTTCCACAGGAAGTTCTGGTGGCGCAACATCCAGCCGTACTCGGCAGCCCCTAACCTGCAGGGTGTGGCCGCGACAGCAACGCTATACACAATCCAGCCTTGTTCCTGTGAAGCTGGAACTGCTGAGGTGTTGGATTCCCTGCAGAGAAACAATGAGTGAATGAAGAGCGGCCATTGGCGGCAGTTAAAGAGCAAAGAGGTCACCAACAAGAGGAGCTGTGTGGGAGGCCTCATGTATTGACGTCTCCTGCCCAATTCTCCCAATGTAGCTTTTTGTTCTGTTTTGAGTAAGCCTGTTTTCGGACATTTTCTGAATGTCAGCTCATTCAGTAGGTGATCCAGTCATTATTGCTTGTTATTGATTTTTATCCTTGGGAAAGGAAAAGGGAAAATTACTACACTACTTTCTGATTTTATGAACATTAATCAATTATTTGATACATAATTACACAAGTTACCACTTTAGTACGCACAGCTGTATGGCATTTCAATGCAACAGCTCTGCCATAAACTATATTTAGGATACTTACAATGTTTAGTTAAAAGGTGTTTTTTACCCTTGTGTAGTGTTCGGGTCTGTGGGACCCGTTTTCAACATTTGCTTAAAGAAAAATGATGAAATTTATAATTTCTTCTAAGTCAAACTCATTGATCTTGACTCATTTTCTGTTATAAAACATAACTTGTGTTCAATGACCACACATGCTACCTTTTTTATCATTGAATTTCCTTGTTTTCTCACAAAAAATGAAAATAATCTGTTCATAATTGTGATCTCAGAGGGGTAAATTGCAAACATCAACCATAAATCATGTGCATATCATTGGTAATTGAGCTAAAGTAAACATCTGTTTGTGTGTTTTTACATTACTGTGATGTCTGTATTGATTTAAAAGCCCAATATTGTGGTGGGTCCATCAGACTTTTTCTTGCCTAGACTTAACTAACCTCTGCCAAAATGACTGACAGCTCGTGGTGCTCTGTAGGCTACCGGGCTCACAGTCACCTATTCTCGGGTAACTGAACCACCAACTATCGCTGACCTGATGGAGCGCCATGCGGAGCACCATAGCTGGTTTCGCAAGGTTCTCTAGCGGCTAAACACATGTACTAACTGCCGCCAACATGACCGAGATGTGACTGAGGTCTGTAGCCGTGTCACAAAGCTCCATACCGGCTTAGACAGCTAGCAACTGCCACTCTGTAGCATGGAGCTCCGTAGCCAGAGGAAAGTTTCTCTTAGTTTTCATATGATATCATACGTTTCAATGTGGATACCTTTTCCTACCATATCCAACGTACCCGATCATGAGAATGCATTGATCTGAACAAAGAGGCTCTAAATCTCCTGTTAGAAGGCAAAAGTTGGCATTCATAATTAGCCGCCTGATGCTCTTCTTGTGGATTGTTTGAAACGAGTGTGCAACAGGTTGAATGCAAAACATTGAATTGATTGTATAATTTAGTTTTAAGTTTAGCAGATGGGCTGTTGAGCCAGACTGGGCCGTAGCACAGCGTGACATTCGGAATCACCAATTAGTCATAAAACAGAGAAACAATCGGGCCGCTGGTTCCAACGAATCTAAGCCTACAGAGGAAGTCAAAGGTGCTGCTACTGTATATAATCCAGTGCCAGTAATGAGTTTTGTGCAGACAGTCTGTAATAACATTCTGTACTATAAACATACTTGGGAATCCATCCAATTAGCCATAAGTTGTACTCAAGAAATGCTACTGTTCTGACAAATAACTGGAAGAGTGGTTTCCAAAGGGTGACGACAGCAAGTATGAACAGTACGTTCTGTGCTGTGGTCAAAGGGTGGCACAGTGTTTGTTCTTTCGGCCAGTAATTCTTCAGAAAGCAATAGCTCAGGCTGACTGAATGCCCTTCTGCAAAAAAAAACGCAAATGGAATCTGCAGATGTTGTTACTGTTATCAGTGGTGGTCCAGAATGAAGATCTGCAGAATTAAGCGGACAGTTTTTTTTGCTTAGGGGGTGGAGATGTGTTAACACTTGAGTTTTATTTGTAATTTCTGTTTTTTAATACAGGATCCGAGTGGGATCCAAATTCGGCACCTGCAGAATCAGTGTGGCTAGGATCATGACTGTTGAAACACATGGTGTAGTGTGAAATACAGTGAATTTCCACTTTCACAGACAGAGTTGGTGCACAATGCCTCAACTTGCCTAGGAATGTGAAAAAGGGGTTGTTTTGTGTGTTGATGTGCAGGTTGTCAGGAGAGCAGAGGTGGGGTATTCCCCTGTTCCAACATGAATGCCTGCACCTTCTTTCCAAAAAGCAGGGATAAAAGAATGGGATCAGATAGACTAGGAAAGATAGGTTTGTCTATTCGCACGACTATTCGCAGTGGCACCTTTAGTCCCCGGTTCCTGTTGAGGGATAATGGGATGGTGGTGACGCATGTACAGGAATTCAGAACAAGCTTTTTTCCAAAAAGTGTGGACACAGTGTACTGTGATGGGATAAAGGGCATACCGCTGATAAACAATGCGATTGTTTCAGCAGTAACGGAACTTAACATTTACAACCCTCAAAAATATGTTTATTATAATTTAGGTGTTGTTTCCGTAGTTTTGTCCATTAGTTGTAATGTCTTTTTCCAAGGTAATGGTTGAGATCTAGGAACACAGAGAAGTGATCACTAGTCTGACGGGTCAAGAAGCAATCAGTCAATTCAAAATTTTCAATTCGATTTTACTGGACGTTTTGTGAATTAGGGCAAAAATGTGAATATTATGTGCATGCGTACGTATACTTGTCTCCACCCCTTTTGTCAACCTGCTCAAGATCTTCAAACACATACATATATACCTTTCTAACATTCAACCACACCAACGTAGATACATTTACACCCGCCATATATCGGTGTCGTTCATGAGTATAGGAACCCCTGCTTAAGTTGAATAAAAAGAGGATTAAAATAATCATGTTGTGGAAATTGATCTTATTGCCTTAATTAAAAAATGAGGGACAATCCAACCTTTAAGGACACCAATTTTATTTGTGAATGAATAATGTATTGTAAATAAATAAATAAATATTCTTTCTCAAAATACAGGGCACAAGACTATAGACACGCCTATGTTAAATTCCCATAGAGACAATATAGCCCCCCCACCCCCCCCCCCCACACACACACACACACACAACACACACACACACACAAACACACACACACACATCATGCATGGTTTTATTACAGCATGCCTAATAGCTGGTTTAATTTGCATTGAGAGCTGATTTTATGGAAAGTACTACATGCCAATCTTTAGGTATGGTGAAGGGTATGTGATGAAATTGTGGGGGGGCTAAGGGAAGGCTAAGCAAACTTTATCAGGATCCATAGTATCCTGGATCCATGTAATAACTTGCCTTTAAAATAAAAATCTGCCTGCTTCTATGGGAATTTAACATAGGGGTGTCTACAGTCATGCCCCCTGTATTTTAAGGAAGAACATTTATTTATTTACAATACATTATTCATTTATTAAAGGTTAGATTTTTCCTCAATTTTTATTAAGGGAATAAGATCAATTTCCAAAAGATGATTTTTTTTTATCCCTCTTCTTAGACAACTTAAGCAGGGGTTCCTGTACTAATGAGCATCACTGTACATATGCACAGTCCATTCCCTCTGCCTCTGACCACAGTATCTTAACTGTTGTTTGCTGTGTGTTAATGTCCGCCACTCTATACCTACGTCTAAGTACTGACAGTAAGTACATCCATAGTCTCTACATTTGAACTAAACTTCTTCCTGAAACCCCCCCCCCCCTCCCCGCTTTGCAGACTACATATTCTTTGCAATCTTGCACTCAACCCATTCAGCATTTTTTTCTTATGCAACAGGTACTTTGTATGTATATACAGTCTATTTGTTATCACTGTAGTTAATGTTTGTTTATATACTTATATTAATGTTAACTATGTTTGTTTGTTTATGAGATGCATGTGATTTCAGTCTAACAATTAGCTTTCTCAACTATTACATCATCACGCATGGCCTCCAAGCCAATCAAATCATTGGTTCCATCCAGACACAACATTTAGAGTACTGAAGTTTATTTTGTACATTTAAAAAATAATGACATAAAAGATAAATAAGAACATGTACATTTCAACACAGGCATGCACATGACATGACAAGGTCCTAAACACTAACCCTAACCATAACTTGTGATGACAAAACAGAATGACACTTAACAAAAAGCGTTATGTCATAAACATTTATGACTTCTATATAATGTTTACAACATGTTCTTAACAGTGTCATGTCACTCATATGTATACGGATACATTAAAGTAAAGTGTGAAGTTTAAAAACAATTTCTAGTCCTACCCACTTTTACTACATTTGTTCTTGTATACAAACAACTTAATTGTTCAGTCATTTATATACAGTATGTATACATACACATACATGCATTTATACATACTTACACGCACATGTACACATGCATATACACATGCCTTCACATTACTTGCAAATTGTAAACATGTTCCCTGACCCTAGTGTTTTAGATTGAGATAGTAGTGGAGAATGAATTTTATTCATATTAGAGATATTTTATTGAAACAAATATAGCTCTACCCCACTGTAAACACTCTACTAGAGCCAGATTTATACTTCTAAGGGGTTTACTGCTGAGTAGTTTACTCTAATAATAAGTCATCTTGTTAGGGGGGACAGAAGGATGGACTCAAATGCACGGCTCACAGGGAAGGTATTTATTAGGAAAAAGGGGGATGGAAGTAGGGAGATGGACGCCAGGAGCAGGTGGGTGGCGGACCGGGGAGACTGTGCAGGAGGAGCCCGGGAGCGAGGGCCGAGGAGGGGGCGAGGGCACGGCGAGCAGAGACACGGAGGACGGAGCCGGGTGGCGGCGAAAGGGAGAGATGAGAGTGGAGAGCTGCGGTGGCAGAGGTGCAGCAGTGCGAGGGGCAGAGCAGGATGATGAGGAGGAGACGCCGGGGAGGAGGACTGGTGGGGGGTCGAAGCCAGCCGGCCGGAGATTAAACTGAAACGGGAAAAAACACAGGGAGAGCAGAACAGATAAAAAAGACACAGGGGTAACGGGATTTAGCAGAGGTTCACCCATTAGTGTTTTGACGATAAAAGGAAGAGTGGATCAGAGCGGGGTATATAAACAGGAGTAGTGATGAGGAGGAGGGTGGAGGCTGGGCGGGTGAAGGTGGCGGGTGGTCTGTGTTTGGTGATTGGCGGAGGGAGGCAGGGGGGTGTGATCAGTGGCTTCGGAGGGGGAGAGCGGAAAAAAAAAAAGGAAGGAAAACCCCAAAAAAAGATAGGCTGGGAAAAAAAGATTGATAGTGAAAAGTAAAAAGGGGAACAGACTCACGCCACCCGGGACCCGCCATGAAGTCCCCCCTCCTAACGGACCCCCCGGGGGGCGCCGGCTTGTTCGGGGGGGCCCTGTAAAAACTCGCCCAGGGGTGCGATCCAGGTTTTGGCGGGTGGGCCCAAGAGGTTCCTCGGGCCCATAGCGGCCCTCCCCAGGTACCGGTATCCCCGCCCCCTGCGCGCACTCCAGGAGGCACGACCGTTAGGGGGGGGTGGCCCGGAGATTCCGTGGGGGGAGGGGTGTCCAGGGCGGAGTGGGAATGGTGGGAGGGGGGTTTGCCCCGGGGACACGGGGGGATTCGGGGGTGGATCTTAAGTGGGCCGGGGTTGGGGCTGCGTTGGTGGGGGGGGTTCGCCCGGGGGGGCCCCGCCTTTTTTTTTTTGGCGGGCCTTTTGGGGGTTTTTTTTTTGGGGGGGCCCCCTGGGGCCCCCCCTGGGGGGGTGGGGTGGTCGGGGGGGGCGGTGGCCCAGGCGTTTGTTGAGGACCGCGGCCCGTGAGTGCGGCTGGGCCCCCCGCCACACCGTGGCCCCGCAAAGGGTGCGCTTGGACGAGGGGCCCCCACTCCTTTTCCAAGGGCCCCGGGAAGAGGGGGTTGAAACCCAGAGCCCACTGGAGGGGGAGCCAGGGGGGCAGCAGGGGAGGGAATGTGGGCGATCCCCCCAAGGGAAAGATGGTACTCCAGGAGGACGGGACGGTACGCCACAACCGGAGAGCGCCCCAGGCCTGTTGGCCCCCGCCGGTCTGCCCGTTTGGTTGGGGGGGTGGTAACCCGAAGACAAGTGACGGGGGCGCCGAAGGGTTGGCAGGGCCTCCAAACTGGGAGGTGAATGGGGCCCCCCCGGTCGGAGACGTATAGGGGGTATGATTTGTACCCGGGAAACGATGGACGGGAGTTTGGCGGTTTCCGGGGCGGGGGTAGTTGGCAGTGGGAAAAGGGAGGGACTTCGAGAACCGGTCCCTCGGTCAGGATGAATTCCCCTGGGTGGGAACCTGTGACGAAGTTTTGGCGATATGAACCGGGGCCGACCGGGGCCCCGGGAGGGGAGGGGAAACCCGGCGGGCCGTGATGGGAGGTTTGGCCGGGCACCCCCTGCGCACAACGAAACCCCGGCAATTTTCTTCCCGTTTCCCCCCCAAAAATTTGGCGGAGAGGTACAGTGTTCTGGCTTCCCGGGATGGCGCTGAAGCGGGGGGCAGGGCCCCACGCGGGCCCGGGAAGGGCACTAGGGGGGGACGTAGGGGCGGTCGGCTGGTCCGGTACCGGGGCGGGGTGGTGGGTGGGCACGACGGACGGCGGATCCACCCCACCCCAGGGGGCCCCCGGGCAAAAAAAGGGGGAGGTAAATTTGGGGGGGTTGCCGAATCAGGGAGTGGGGCGGGTAGGGCGTCGGGCGGGGTTTTCCCTGGATCCGGGGGCGATGGGACAAGGAAAAGGAAAGAAAGTAAAAAACGGGCCCCCCGGTTTGGCGGGGTTCGTCTTGGGTGAGGGAGTGGGCGAGGTTTTTATGGTCGGCCAGACGGGGAAGGGTTTGTTGGGCCCCCTCCAGCCAGTGTCCCCACTCCCCAAGGCTAGTTTGACGGCTAGAAACTCCGGTCCCAAACAGTAGTTTGCTCTGTGGAGGGGAGGGTTTAGAAAAGAAAAAACAGGATGGAGTTTTGACGAGGGGGTGCGCTGGGACGGGTGGCCCCCAACCCCCCCGCAGAGGGGTCCCCCTCCCCAAAAAACGAAAGGGCGGATCAGGGGAGAGGGATAGGGCGGAAGTGGGGAAAAGGGATTTTTTTAAGGGGGGAAAGGTGAGCAGCTTCTGGAGCCAAGTGAAAGAGAGGAAGGGGAGGGGTCGGGTGAGCGGAGCGGGTACGGAAATGTAGTTTCGTATAAATCGTTGTAAAAATGGCAAACCCTGGAAGCGTTGGGGAACTTTTGACGCGTGGGAGGGGGCCAGCGACCCGGCTTAATTTAGGGGCAGCCCCCCAAATGCCGCCCCTCAATAATGAAAACCCAAAGGGAAAGAACTGAGGAAAAACCCAACCACATTCTCGGCCTTCACGAACAACCCGGGTTCCCAGGAGCCGCCCTGCAGCACTAAAACCCCGGAAAATCTGTGTGCGGGACGGGGGCACGGGAGAAGACGGGTCGTCCAGGTACACGAAGACGAAGCGGGGTGGGAGGTAGTCAGAAGGACATCATTTACGAGGGCCTGGAAAACAGAAAAGGGCTTGAAGCCAAAGGGGATTACTAAATACTCAAGTGACCAGAGGGGGGGTTAAAAGGCCCGTTTTTACTCCCCCCTCCGGGCCGGACCGATGGTAAGGTTTCGGGGGTCCAAATTGGTGAACACCGTGGACCCCGGGGGAGGGACCCTAGCAGAGTCCATAAGGGGTAAGGGTACTTGTTTCTGACCCTGATTTGGTTGAGGCCCCCCGGAGTCGAACACGGGGGGGGGTTTGTCTTCTTTGGGAAGAAGAAAAAACCGGCGCCCCGCGGGGGCGGGAGGGCGGTGATGCGGCGGGAGGGACTCCTTTAAAATTTCTGTCCAAAACCCCCCTTCCGGACCCCATGCTTTAAAAAACCGATGTGGGGAGAGGGGGGTCCGGGAGGGGGTATGGAGCAGGTCGTAGGGGCGGGTGGGGGAAGGGTGGGCCTGGGCCGACTGAAACCAGGGCTGGTTGGGTTTCGTTGGGGCCGAAGACAGGTAGAGGGGTTGAGAGGTTTTGAACGTGGGCAATGTTTCCGGGGGCTGCGGACAGAAAAAGGAGGAATGGAGGCTGCCTCCAGTTTTGATCTTCCCCCCGGGCCCCGTCCAAAAGGGGTTTTGAGTGGGAGCCAGGGGGAAAACCCAAAGGGAAAAAGGGGAGGCGGGAGGAAAAAGAGGTGAAGAAGAGGGGCTCATGGGGTTACCGGAGGGGAGGGGAGTAACGGGGGGGGCGTGTGTAAAGTGCCCAGGGAATGGCCGTGAGAGGGGGGCCCGGAGGGAGTGTCGAGCGGGGTGTGGGGAATAGAAAATTGGGGGGAGTCGATGTCGATAAAGTTTGTCTGAAACCCCAGTCAATAGTCCCCCCGGGGGACGGAGACGTCCCCCCAGGCGGGAGAATTAAAAATAGCGCTGTTGGGGGGAGTTTTCCGCCAGAGCTCCCAGTACGACGACCTGTCTTTTGGCCGGCGGTACAAGAGGGAGAAAATGGCCCGGTTGCCCCCAATACAGGCAAAGACCGCGAGGCGGCGACGCTACGTTCCCCCGGGGAAGACGAGCTTTACTAGCTTTTCATGGGCTCGGAGGCGGGGACAGGACGAGCGGGAGGGACGACGAGTCGTGACTGGGAAAGGGGGGAACGAGACCCCAGACGGGGCGGGCCGACCCGGGTAGAGGTGGAGCCCGGGACGCGCTCTCTCTCCCTCTCCCCGGGCGATTGCTAAGCGGGCGACCCCTTAGACCGCCAGGTCCCCCCTCTCCGGGTGGCCCCAAATGTCTTGATTTTGTCACGAGCCCGCCAGGACGCGCAGAGGAGGGGCCTGGTTTTTCCCCTCCCAGCCGGGGCCAATGGGAATCGACGGAGTAATCCCCGACGCCGGGGCCCCCCGCCGGAGAGACAGAGGCGGGAGGCCTTTCCAGGCCCCCCCACGGGTGGCGAACACCCCCCTAGCCTCCGAAAGGAGGAGAGAGGCGAGGAGGTCCCGGCCCCGATCACCGCGGCGTACCAGGATAGCGCGCGATCGCGGGCAACCCCGCACAAAACACACTTTGGGCCCCGTCGGACGGAAGGTTAGGTTGTTGCTAAACACCCGGGAGCATGTACTAAGAACCCTGCCCGGTCCCAGCACGCCCGGGAATTTTTCGGGCGTGACACAGGGGTTTCAGAGGGGGGTGACGGGACGGAATTAACCGGGGCAGGGTTGGGGGGGAAGGCGGAGAGAGGGGAGGTGAACGGAGTGGGTTGTCGGGAGGAAAGGAAAAAGTGGAGGGAACCAAGCTGCCTAGCTAGTTTCTGAAGGCCAGTCAGGGAGCGGAAGCCTGGGCCCTAGCCGTAAGGGCGGGTGGATGGGCCGAGCAAGAACCTTGGGGGGTAAGCGAAGGCTAAATCGGGGGGGAGGAGAGGGATCGGGGCGGGGGGGTGAGCCCGGGTGATCCAGGGTGACTGATGTACGTTAGGGGGCAGAAGGTGGACCAAAGCACGGCTCCCGGGAAGGGTTTTTTTGGAAAAAGGGGGATGGAAGTAGGGAGAGGACGCAGGAGCAGGTGGGGGCGGAGGGGAGACTGTGCAGGAGGAGCCGGGAGCGAGGGCCGAGGAGGGGGGGGAGGGACGGCGAGCAGAGCACGGAGGACGAAGCCCGGGTGGCGGCGAAAAGGGAGAGAGAGTGGGGAGTGGGGGAGGGGGGGGGCAGCAGGCGAGGGGCGAGGGATGATGGGAGGAGGCCGTGGGAGGAGGGGGGGGGGGACAAACCCCCCCCCCAAAAATCAAAAAACCCTCATCTAAAAACACAACTCCACGGGTCAACCCCAGAAACCCAAAAAACAGCCAAAAACAAAAAACAAACCCCCTTTTTTTCCCCCAAAAATTTTTCACCCCCCACGGGGGGCCCCAAAAAAGGGCCCAAACCCAAAAACCCAAAAAAACCAAATTTTAAAAAAAAAAACTCACACCCCCGGGACCCCCTCCCCAAAAAAACCCCTGTTTTAAAACCCCTTTCTTTCCCCAACCCAACCAGGGAAAACCTCTAACAGGGAAAATATCAAACCTATTAAAAATACCCCCCTACTTTTCAATACCTCAACTTAAAAAGGGGGTTTTTTCCCCCCCTCTCCACAACCAAAATCCCCTACAAGAAAAATTTTTTTTAAAAAAATTTTAAACCAAAACTAACCAACCGCCAAAGGGTTTGAAAGTCATTTAAAAACCTAAAAAATTCCCCAAAGAACAAATTTTTTATTACCACCCAAAAACAACACCTTTCCCCCCCCCCCCCTCTCAAAAAACACAGGGGGGGCAACCCCAGCAAGGGCTAAAAATTTTCCAAAAACCCCTTTTTTTAAATAACTTTGAATCACCATCCCCCCCTACGCTCCCTCATTTCCCAACCACAGGAAAAAAACACCCTCCCCCCCCCCCCTTCCTTTAAACCCCTCCTTTTCCCCAACCCCCGGGGGGGCAGAAACGATAAAAAACAAAACGGCTCCCCAAGGGATTTAGCAGAGGTTCCCCATGTATGATCGACGATCAAGTAAAGAGGGGGACAGAGGGGGGTATATAACGGAGTAGATATAGGCGGGCGGTTTGGGGATGGCTGAGCGGTAAAGGGCGGGGTGCTTTGATTTGGTGATTGGCTGACGGGGGGCAGGTGTGTGTGTCACTGGTTCGGACGGGGAGGGGAAAAACCAAAACAGGAAGAAAAACCAAAAACAAGATAGGTGGGCAACAAACTTAGATAGTGAAAGAAAATAAGGGAGACAGACCACGACCACCGGGACCCCCCTGACACATTTTAAAAAATCCTATTTTAGAAACTGATTCATTCTTCCATTCCCATTTACCGGGGAAACTTTACTCTAAAAGCGTGAAGAAGTATCAAGAGCAATATTAAAAAATACAGTAGTTACAGTACCTCAAAAATTTAAATTTTTTAAAGTGTTTTTTGATGTTGTTTATGGCTGCCCCCCTGCGCTGCAAAAACCCAAAAAGTCCCTGCTGGAGTTCAAAAAAAATTTTTATTTTCTTTTACGTAAAATTTTACTGGTCCCAACAAAAAACTAACTCAACATGCACGGAATGATGAATTTGTATACTGTGCTTTAAAAATGGGGGCGTTGGAAGAAAAATTGCAAAAAACAATATTCTTGGATTATGTCGTCAGGGGGCCCTTTAAAAAACAGTAGTCTACCTTTGCCAATTCCCCCGCCTCCTCTTTAAAGGGAAAAGTCCAGGGTGGGGCAGTATCTCGCAGAAGGGGTACAAACATTTGAAAAAATGCAAAAACTTTTTTAAATGGAACTGTCTTTAATCGGCCCCGAACCTAAAGGTCGTGACATTTCTCAGGCTACATTACACTGCTACTTTTGGTTAAAAAAAAATTTCCCTTTACACCTCGCATCCCCCCCTCGGGCCCTTTTGGGAAAAACTTTTCTCCCCCTTTTTGGTGGGGAATCTGCGGGGTTGGGGTTTGCGCTCAACGGCTGAAAAGGGAACCTTTGGAAACACTGACCAAATGTTTCCCTCCAAATTTTGGGTCTTATGGGCCATGACGTCTTATTCTCTAACAAACTTTAACGTTACCATGGCGACTACCAGAAAACAGGGGGGAGTATATATTTTCCCCCGTATTTACGCCCATTTTTCCCAGAAGTTGATAGATATATTTGGGGCGTGTTAGTTTAAATGGGGATTGCTTCTACTGGAGCTAAAAACACTTGTGTGCACGGAGATTGCTTTTTTTCTCGACGCAATCAAAAATAAATTTTACCTATATTCTAAAATTTATGAAATGTCACTATTTTATACTACCCGGCTGAATGACTAACCGCCCTTGGGGTTAATCAAAAATAGGCACATATCAAAAAACCCTTACAAGGGGCTTTCGTTCTTTAAAAAAAAAGCAAGTTTGTAAAGAAAGAAGCAAAACGAAAAGGCAAAGTAAACAAACAAACAATAAAATCAATAAAACGTCTTAAATAGTGAGTTTAAAAAAAACAAGACTTAAAAGAAGACAGTGTGGTGGCTTCATTGATCTACTCCTTTCCCCAAAATGGGGGGGGCCCCCACAGAAAAGGGCCCCCTCCTTTTGTTTTCACGTTTGATTGGGGGAATGACCAAGAGAAACATACTAAATCCAAGGTTACGTTTGGGGTTGTTTGTGGCAATAAATTCATCCGTATGTTTGGGAGCTGTCCCATTTTAGCCTTTAAAGTGATGATTCCTATTATTTTAAAATCCACTCTAAAACAGACTTGGAGCCAATGAAGAGATTTTAAAATCGGTGGTCTGCGTTCTCTCCTGCTGGAAAGAATGAGTCAGGCTGTGGCAAGGGACAGCAAAACAATATTCCAGACTCATAGGTTTGTCTGCCCCCAAATTTCGCCGTTTCAATGCCCAGGTCAAGTCGGGGGTAAAAAACACTGTGTGGGGTGGCGGACGATGGGGTACCCTACAGACAGAGAAGCACATCACGATTATGTGGGATTATGTTTCTCTTTAAATTCCTTATCTTTAAACTTCATGGTGGCCCTTTTGCAACCGTTTCTGAAAAACCCCTTTCTGTTTGACACGTCTGTAAACTAAACCGGGATTGACTAAAAATTTTTGGTGTGTGGAAATTGTGTAAGAAAAGAAAAACCCTTTTGACAACCCCTGTTAACAGTTAAACCAGAGGGAGTTTTTTAAATTTTTCACGGTTTACTTTTGTTTTTTTGTTAAAGCAAACATTTCGGGTAGGGTCGGGGACTCACGTTCTGATAGCTTTCCAACTGACTCCTTTTCCTGTTTTCCTTGCTTTTTGTAGAGCCGGACTGGATCCACATCACTGATGGGCCTATAAAGCGCACAGAGTTGCTTGTCAGCGAAAACAAACCCCCTCTTTATTCCCATTCCCAAGTGTTTTGCTGCAAGCTCCTTTGTTTATAGACCCACCCTGAAAAACCCTTATTTAAAAAGTAATAATTAACACACTGGAGCCCCTTAAAAACTTTCAGTAAGTGAATTTGCGCAGTCTTTTTAGGATCTTTTGGGTTTCTTACGTCCTGACATGAGAGACGTTCAACTGCAAGCTTTCTGACTTCCTGTAAATTTGCTTTGGACACACAAGAAACATATTTTCCCACTCACGCTTTTTTCAAAAAAGAAATTTTGTCAAAAATTTTTAATGATGAGTATTGAGTAATGGTACAGATTCATATTTTTACCCCGCTTGCATTCTCCTGTGATTCCAAAGTTTTCTTTTGGGCCCTGGAGCCATTTAAAAAATGTCCCATGGGAATTTCGACATATAACAAACCCCTATAGAGTAGGGGCCCCCCGTTGGTTTTAAATTTTCCTGGATTTAAACTCAAATGGGATTTATTCAATTTCGTGTCTTATTCTTTCAGACCCCAGATTTTGGAATATCCATTAACAGACAAACAGTTCCTCTTAAATGTACACTTTTTCCACCATATTTTGTTATTAGTTTTATGTTTTTTTTTTTCACAAAGTAGATGGGGATTTTAAAAATACTGATTTAGTGCCCGGGGGTGCAAGGCACAAACCCCCCTTATTTTCCCCTTTTTTTTTTCCCCCAATGATCAATTTTAAGTTTTTGCTTTTTGAAACCTTTCCTCAGTTTACAATGGGTGTGTATTGTACTGGTAAATCCATGGTCCATGATGTCACCCACGGATCTCCTTCTGCCATTCTGCATTTTAAAAATCTTCTGACCTCAACCTTTGTAACTTCCACAGACTTCACCTTTTCATTCACAATTTGAGACATCTAAATATAGACAAATGTTTCCTTTAGACAGATGAGTATTTAAAACCGTGGGAAAAAAGTTTCTGCTTCAAAGCCCCAAGACAGCCCTTTAACTGTCTTGTTAACATTCACATGTCAAAAAATTTAAAAACAAGCTTGTGCCAGGTTTTTTTCTCCATTTTCTTTTATAATTAAAAAAACTAGGAAATGCTTTTCCTGCAGAAAAATGTTTGTGAAAACTTAAAAGCTAAATTGTATTGCTGGCATAATTGCATAAGAAGAAGGTGAAGTAGTGAGAATAGTTGTAAGAGTGGTTTAATTAGTACGAATTTCATCAACATGTTGAATAATACCAATGTTTTAAACAAAAGTGGAATAGTTTAAGGTTTAAAAAAAACTAGTATAACGATGAAAAGTCTAAAGAAAATGTCCAAAAAGTAATGAAGGGTCAATTATAGATTTTAAAAAAGGGAACGACAAATCATTATAACCCTTTTTTTTAAAAGTATTAAAAGACATAGTACAGCATGTCAAAAAAGTCATTAAAAGTCATAGTATAGCATGATGATAAAATACATAGAAAAGTACTTTTTTTGCATATTGGAAAAAATCTTAGTATGTCCAAAAAAGTGATAACCAAGTCATAGTATGTATGTCAAAATAAGTCATAGTATAGCATGTAAAATAAAGTCGTAAAAAAAGTCATGGTGTAGTATGTCAAAAAAAGTAATAGTATAGTATGTTAAATGAAGTCATTACAAAGTCATACCATATGTCGAAAAAAGTCATTGTAAGGTTGTCAAAAAAGTCCTAACAAAGCCATAGTATAGTTTGTCAAAAAGTGGTAAAAAAAAGTCATGGTATAGTATGTCGTAAAATTTGATAAAAGAGTGATAGTATAGTACATTGAAAAAAGTGATAATAAAGTCATAGTATAGTATGTCAAAAAAGTGGTAAAAAGTAATATTATAGTATGTTGAATAAAGTGATAAAAAGTCATAGTATATTATGTTGAAAAAAGTAATAACAAAGTCAAATTATTATATGTCAAAAAAGTGGTAAAAAAAAAAGTCATGGTATAGTATTTCAAAAAAATTGATAAGCAATATTATGTTGAAAAAAGTCATAGTGTAGTTGTATGTTTAATAAATACTATAGTAGTAGTAGTCATCAGCCCATGGGCCCACCACCTGTGGGAGGATCCAAAGGGGTCGGGTGCGCTGCTACATGGGTGGCAGCGAAGGTCAGGGGCTTCGACGGACCAGAACCGGGCGGCAGAGGCTGGCTCTGGGGACGTGGAACGTCACCTCTCTGTGGGGGAAGGAGCCGAAACTTGTGCCGGAGGTGGAGCGCTACCAGTTAGATCTGGTGGGGCTTACCTCTACGCACAGTCTCGGTTCTGGAACCGTACTCCTGGATAGGGGTTGGACTCTGTCCTACTCCGGAGTTGCCCATGGTGTGAGGCGCCGGGCGGGTGTGGGGATACTCACAAGTCCCCGGCTGAGTGCCGCTGCGTTGTAGTTTACTCCCTACGCCTGCGGGTGATGGGGGGGAAAACTCTGACTGTTGTTTGTACATATGCACCAAACAAGAGTTCGGAGTATTCGGCCTTCTTGGAGACCTTGAATGGAGACCTTGAATGCCTCAAGGGGCGGTAACCCACGAACACCCTGGTGGACACCGGTGGTCAGGGAAGCCGTCCGACTGAAGAAGGAGTCTTTCCTGGATATGTTGTCTCGGAGGACTCCGGAGGCAGTTGCAGGGTACCAACGGGCCCGAAGGGCTGCAGCCTCTGCCATGACAGAGGCAAAGCAGCAGGTGTGGGAGAAGTTCGGAGAAGATATGGAGAAGGACTTTCGGTCGGCACCAAGGTGCTTCTGGAAAACCGTTCGCCACCTCAGGATGGGGAAGCGAGGAATCATCCAAGCTGTATACAGTAAGGATGGGATGTTGTTGACCTCAATTGAGGAGGTAATAGGGCGGTGGAAGGAGCACTTTGAGGAACTCCTAAATCCAGCTGACAACGCCCTCTGTGGTAGAGGTGGAGCTGGAGGATGATGGGGATTGTCATCAATTTCCCTGGTGGAAGTCACTGAGGTAGTCAAACAACTCCACAGCGGCAAAGCCCCAGGGATTGATGAGATCCGTCAGAAATGCTTAAGGCTCTGGGTGTGGAGGGGCTGTCTTGGTTGACAGCCCTTTCAACATTGCGTGGAAGTCTGGGACGGTGCCTAAGGAGTGGCAGACCGGGGTGGTGGTTCCCCTCTTCAAAAAGGGGGACCAGAGGGGTGTGTGCCAATTACAGGGGTATCACACTTCTCAGCCTCCTGGTAAAGTCTACTCCAAGGTGCTGGAAAGGAGGGTTCGGCCGATAGTCAAACCTCGGATTGAAGAGGAACAATGCGGATTCCGTCCTGGTCGTGGAACAACGGATCAGATCTTTACCTCTCGCAAGGATCTTGGAGGGGGCCTGGGAGTATGCCCAACCAGTCTACATGTGTTTTTTGTGGATCTGGAGAAGGCGTATGACCGGGTCCCCTGGGAGAAATTTGGGAGGTGCTGCGGGAATATGGGGTGAGGGGTCCCTTCTCAGGGCCATCCAATCTCTGTATGACCAAGGCGAGAGCTGTGTCCGGGTTCTCGGCAGTAAGTCGGACTCGTTCCAGGTGAGGATTGGCCTCCGACAGGGCTGCGCTTTGTCACCAATCCTGTTGTAATATTTTGGGACAGGATATCGAGGCGTAGTCGGGCGGGGAGGGGTTGCAGTTCGGTGGGCTTGGGATCTCATCGCTGCTTTTTGCGGATGATGTGGTCCTGATGGCATCATCGGTCTGTGACCTTCAGCACTCACTGGATCGGTTCGCAGCCGAGTGTGAAGCGGCTGGGATGAGGATCAGCACCTCTAAATCTGATGCCATGGTTCTCAGCAGGAAACCGATGGAGTGCTTTCTTCGGGTGGGGAGTGAGTCCTTACCCCAAGTGAAGGACGAAAAGAGAGCTGAGCCAGAAGGCAAAGCTCTCGATCTATCGGGCAATTTTCGTTCCTACCCTCACCTATTGTCATTAAGGCTGGATCATGACCGAAAGAACGAGATCCAGGGTACAAGCGGCCGAAATGGGTTTCCTCAGGAGGGTGGCTGGCGTCTCCCTTAGAGATAGGGTAAGAAGCTCAGTCATCCGAGAGGAGCTCGGAGTAGAGCCGCTGCTCCTTCGCGTCGAAAGGAGCCTGTTGAGGTGGTTCGGGCATCTGGTAAGGATGCCTCCTGGGCGCCTCCCTAGGGAGGTGTTCCAGGCACGTCCAGCTGGGAGGAGGCCTTGGGGAAGACCCAGGACTAGGTGGAGAGATTATATCTCCAACCTGGCCTGGGAACGCCTCGGGATCCCCCGGTCGGAGCTGGTTGATGTGGCTCGGGAAAGGGAAGTTTGGGGTCCCCTACTGGAGCTGCTGCCCCCGCGACCCAATACCGGATAAAGCGGATGAAGATGGATGGATGGATGGAGTAGTAGTCATAGTATGTCAAAAAAGACATAGTAAAGTATGTTGGAAAAAGTAATGATTCAATTAAATTTCAATTCAATTTTATTAATAGTATCAATTCATAACAAGAGTTATCTCGAGACACTTTACAGATAGAGTAGGTCTATACCACACTCCAGAATTTACAAGGACCCAACAGTTCTAGTTCAATTCAATTCAATTCAATTTTATTTATAGTATCAATTCATAACAAGAATTATCTCAAGACACTTTACAGATAGACCACACTCCGGAATTTACAAGGACCCAACAGTTCTAGTTTCCTCCAGAGCAAGCAACAGTGCGACAGTGGCGAGGAAAAACTTCCTTTTAGGCAGAAACCTCGGTCAGACCCAGGCTCTTGGTAGGCGGTGTCTGACGGGCCGGTTGGGGTTAGAATGAAGAGTGGCAATAACAAAAATAGAAAAATTAGTAGTTTGTAGCAGTTCTTTGTGGTAGTTCAGGCATAGCAGGACGCTGTGCAGCATTACAAGGCACAGCAGGACGTAGCAGGACGTAGCAGGACGTAGCAGGACGTAGCAGGGCACCACAGTGTAGCAGTTAAACATGGCATCACAGAACGTGTAGCGGAACCATGGCAATAGCTGCTACCCTGATTTCGGAGCCTCTCTGATCCAAGGGAACATGCTGGGGAAAAAAGAACATAAGGACTCCGGGGAATGACTCCCCAGAAATAGGTTAGTAACAAGCATTTCTGGGACATGGATGCACATAAATGAAAAGATGGAAAGATAGAGGAGAGAGGAGCTCAGTGTATCAAAATAAGTCCCCAGCTGTCTAAAACTATTACAACAAAACCAAGTAGTAATCTAGTAGTTTCCTCCAGAGCAATCAACAGTGCAACAGTGGCGAGGAAAAACTTCCTTTTAGGCAGAAACCTCGGACAGACCCAGGCTCTTGGTAGGCGGTGTCTGACGGGGCGGTTGGGGTTAGAGTGAAGATTGGAAATAACAGTCACAAAAAATAAGTTTGTAGTAGTTCATGGCATAGCAGGGCACTGTGCGACATTACAAGGCACAGCAGGACGTAGCAGGGCACAGCAGAGCGTAGCAGGATGTAACATGGCATCGCAGAACGCGTAGCGGGACCATGGCGACAGCTGCTACCCTGATTTTGGAGCCTCCCTGATCCGAGGGAACATGCTGGGCAAAAAAGAACATAAGGACTCCGGGGAACGACTCCCCAGAGCCAGGTTAGTAACATGCATGCACACAAATGGAAAGATAGAAAGATAGAGGAGAGAGGAGCTTAGTGTGTCAAAGGAAATCCCCCTAATAAAGTCATAGTTTAGTATGTTGAAAAAAGTGATAAAAAAGTCATGTTTTTATGGGTCAGCTGTTCTTTCTTGTCCTGTGTGTTTCTTTCCTCCCATCATCCCCTGTGTTTCTGTCTGTGTTATTTTTGGTCTCCACCTGGAAGTGGTAATAGAGTTTTTGAGGAGGCTTTGAGGAACTTGGTCAGGGGCCGTGGCGGTTCATTCCTGCACAGTTACCTGCACAGCTGCAGCACATTCCATGATCCACCTCAGCAGTACATATACCTGGGTTGATCGCCTCATTGGTACCAGATCTTTTTTCTTGTGCTCCAGTTTAACTTTTGTTCCTGTGTCCAGATTCCGCTCCGGACCTGTTGCCTACTCTGCTGTTACCTGCTGTGCTGCTTTCCCTGCTGGTCCCTGCTGAGCTGCACGCTCCACTGCTCTGTCCCTGCCTTCTACTATTGGATTCTCCACTGCCCGCCCGCCTCGAGCTTCGGTCCTGTCCTGGAGCTCCTCTGCCCTGGCTCTACCTTCATTGTTCATCTAAGTACTGACTGTTCAGTAAAAGCACCTTTAAACTGAAGTCTGAGTTTTGTGTGGTGGTCTCTGTGTTTTGGGTCGGAACCGTGAGCATAGCAAGTGTAGAATGTTGTTAAAAGTCATAGTATAGCATGTCAAAGAAAGTGATATGAAGTTAATTTGTTGACTAAGGTTCGGGAGCAGGGCCACGCCTAAACCACACCTTTAATCACCAGACAGACCCACATATACCGGGCTGCGCAGCCAGGCTTGTGTCTCTTATTGCTTGATCCCTTTCCCCTCATTCATCCATCCATCTTCCCCCTCATTCAAAAAAGTGATAGCGAAGTCATAGTAAACTTTGTGGAAAAAGGTGATAAAAAGACATACTAGAATATGTCGGAAAAAAGTCATGATATGTCGTGAAAGTCATAACAAAGTCATTTTATAGTATTTTGAAAAAGGTCAGAATGGCATTTCAAAAAAGTGATAAAAAGTCATAGTATTAGTATAGTATAGTATTTGAAAAAGTGACAAGAAAGTCATAATAGTCTATTTATAAAAAGGGATAACAAACTAATTCTAAATTATGTTATGTCAAAAAAGTCATAATATAGTATATCAAAAAAGTGATAACAATGTCATAGTGTGCTACGTTGAAAAAAGTGATATAGAAGTCATAGTGTAGTACGTCAAAATTGATAAAAGCTCATAGTATAGTATTCAAAAAAAGTGATAAAGTCATTGTAGTGTATTTCGAATAAAGTGATTAAAAAAGTCATAATACAGTATATCGAAAAAAGTGATAAAGTCATAGTGTGGTATGTCAAAAACATTCATAGCATAGTATGTCGAAAAAAGTGATAAAGTCATGGTGTAGAACGTCAAAAAAAGTGATAAAATCATGGTGTAGAACGTCAAAAAAAGTGATAAAAGAGTCATAGTATAGCATGTTGAAAAAAGTGATAAAAAAACATGGTTTAGTGTGTTGAATTTAAAAATAAGAATAGTATAGTTTGATGAGATCATGAAAGTGATAAGAGAGTCAGTATAATATTTCAAAAAAGTGATAAAAAAGTTATAGTATAATATGTCACAAATAGACATAGAATGGTACGTGATAGAATAGCATGTCAAGAAAATGATGACTAAATCATAGTATACTATGTCGAAAAAGTGATAAAAAAGTCATACTACAGTATGTTGAGAAAAGTCATTGTATGTTTAAAAGAGTGAAAACAAAGTCATACTATTCCATGTTGAAAAAAAATAATAAAAAAGTAATTGTAAAGTATGTCAAAAATAGTGATAAAAAAGTCATAGTGTAACAAAGTGAGAAAAAGTCATAGTGTAGTATTTGAAACAGTGATTACAAAGTCATTGTAGTGTATGTTGAATGAAGTGATAAAAAGTAATAGTATAGTATGTCAAAAAACATGGTATAGTATGTAGAAAGAATTGTTGAAATGACATGAGTGATAACAGAGTCATAGTATACATGTCAAAAAACAGTTATAAAAAAGTCATAGTGTAGTAAAAAAGTAATATTACAGTATGTTGAATAAAGTGAAAAAAAGTCATAGTATAGTATGTCAAAAATAGTCATAGTATATTACAACAGTAAAAGTGTTAGAAAGTCATAGAATAGTTTTCAAAACAGTGATTCAAAGTCATAGTATAGTATGTCAATAAAGTCATAGTATAGTATGTCAATAAAAGTAATAGTATAGTATGTTAAATAAAGTCATAGTATAGTATGTCGATAAAGTAATAGTATAGTATGTTATATAAAGTCATAGTATAGTATGTTGATAAAAGTAACGCTATAGTGTGTTAAATAGGGTCGTAACAAAGTCATACAATAGTATGTCAAAAAAAGTAATAACAAAATCCTGGCATAGTATTTCAAAAAAAGTGATAAAAGAGTGAAAGTATAGTACGTTGAAAAGTGACAACAAAGTCATTCTATAGTATGTCAAAAACGTTATAGTATAGTAGGTTGAATAAACTCATGTTGGAAAAAGTGAAAAAAGCAATACAGTATTATAGTATGTTGAATAAAGTGATAAAAAGTCATAGTTTAGTATGTTGAAAAAAGGGATTCAAAAGTCATTATATATTGTGTCAAAAAAGTCATCGTATAGTATGTCAATACAACTAATGGTATAGTATGTTAAATGAAGTGATAACAAAGTCATAGAGTAGTATGTCGAAAAAATGTCAAGTATGGTATGGTAAATAAAGTCATGAAAAGTCATAGAGTAGTTTTTAACAAAGTGATGACAAAGTCATAGTATTCTATGTCATAGAAGTGATTTAAAAGTCAGACTGTATTGTGTCAAAAAAGTCATAGTATAGTATGTCGGAAAAAGTGATAACAGAGTTATAGTATGTTATGTTAGTGCAAGTCAGAGTAAAGGATGTTCAAAAAAGTCATAACAAAATCATAGTATCATAAGTCAAAAAAGTGGTAAAAACGTTGTTGTAAAAGTTATACTATAGTAATATCATAACTGTCAAAAACAGTCATTTGGCGGGACCATGGCAACAGCACGTTTTGGAGCCTCCCTGATCCGAGGAAAACGTGCTGGGGGTAAAAGAACTCCCCAGAGCCAGGTTAGTAACAAGCATTTCTGGGACATGGATGCACATAAATGGAAAGATAGAAAGATAGAGGAGAGAGGAGCTTAGAGTGTCAAAGGAAGTCCTTAGATAGTGAAGCATGTTCAAAAAAGTCATAACAAAATCATAGTATAGTATGTCAAAAAAGTGGTTAAAAAAAGTAATTGTAAAAGTCATACTATGGTAATATCATAACTGTCAAAAATAGTCATAGTATAGTGATATATATATGACAAAAGAGTCATACTATAGCATGGTGAGAAAATTGTTAAAAAGTCATCGTATATTATGTTGAAAAAAGTGATAAAAGTCATAGTATAGTATAACGAAAAAAGTGATAATAGAGTCATGTATACTATGTAAAAAACAGTTTTGAAAAAGTCATAGTATAGTAAAAAAGTAATATCATAGTATGTTGAATAAAGTGATAAAAAAGTCATAGTACAGTATTTCAAAAATAGTCATAGTATATTACGACAATAAAAGTGATAGAAAGTCATAGAATAGTTTTCAAAACAGTGATTCAAAAGTCATAGTATAGTATGTCAATAACAGTCATAGTATAGTATGTCAATAAGTCATAGATAGTATGTCAATAAAGTCATAGTATAGTATGTCAATAAAGTCATAGTATAGTATGTCATAAAGTCATAGTATAGTATGTCAATAAAGTATAGTATAGTATGTCAATAAAAGTAATAGCAAAGTATGTCAAAAATATGATAAAGCTCATAGTATAGTATTCAAAAAAGTGATAAAGTCTTTGTAGTGTATTTCAAATAAAGTGATAAAAAAGTCATAGTACAGTATGTCGAAAAAAAATCATAGTTTAGTATGTCAAAAAGTGATTAGTCATATTACAGTAGGTTGAAAAAAGTCAAAGAATAGCATGTCAAAAAAGTGGTTAAAAAATTATTGTAAAAGTGCATACTATAGTAATATCATAATTGTCAAAAACAGTCATAGTATAGTACAACAAAACGTTGATAAAAAGGCATGGAAGACTATGTCAAAAAAGTGGTAAAAAAATTATTGTAAAAGTCATACTATAGTAACATCATAATTGTCAAAAACAGTCATAGTATAGTACAACAAAATAGTGATGATAAAGTCATAGTATTCTCTGTCGAAAAAGTGATAAAAAAGTCAAATAAGTGATAAAAGTTCATAGTATAGTATGTCAAAAAAGTCAAAGAATGGAATGTCAAAATGTATTAAGTCGCTTTTTTCACCATACTATAAGTATGTTTGAAGCCTGACTTGACCAGGAATCATTCCTGGATAAGAGTATGCAGAGCTTAATAGCTGTTGACGCAATGCTGACTATTACACCACTGTGCCACCTAGAAATACTGTCAAAAACAGGCATGTATGGTATGTTGAAAAAGTCAAGACATACAGTGAAAATGTTTTAGATATTCATATTATACAATGTTGAAACAAATCATAAAAGTAATGGTATAGTATGTTGAATAAAATTATAACAATGTCATTGTTACAATAGGAGCAGAAGGACTCAAACGGCTCAAAGATGAAAGGATTTATTTATATAGGGAAAAGGGAAGTGGGGAGGCCGACGCCGGGGACCGGGACGCAAGGGACGGGAAGCTGGGGAGGTCTTGGCGAGTGAGGATACTCTGTGCAGGGTGGGAGAGCCAGGAGCGTGGAGCCAGGGAGGAGACACAGGAGCTGGGAGCAGAGACGGAGACAGGTGGAAGCAGGATGCCGTGGGAGGAGGACCGAGAGCAGAAGTCAGCTGACCGGAGACAGAAACCGGAGTGGAGATAATAACTGCGGGGCTGAAAACAAAAAGGAGGTAAGTAACATGAAACACCGAGACACGAAATGCTCGAGGACTAAGAGACTTGTAGCGAGTTTCACCAGCGTGACCGGAGCAACGACCAAGCTAGGATGGTTTGAAGAGCCGGGGTACAAATACTGTTGATGATTGGAGATGGAAGGCAGGTGTGAGCAGCGGGAGCAGGTGATTGTGGATGAGACTCAGGTGTACGTGGTCAGCTGACTTCAGCAGGAGGGAGAGTGAGGAAAAAAGAAAACAGCAGGGACAAAAGGGCAGGCCAACAGGAAACTCAGATACAAAAATAATAAATAAAACAAAACGGCCGGACCCCAACCAATATCAGTCATACTATAGTATGTCAAAAAACTCATAGTGTAGTATGTCAAAAAAAGTTATAACAAAGTTAGAGAATTGTAAATTGAAAAAAGTCATAGTTAGCATGTTGAATAAAGTGGTAAAGAGTCATAGTATACTACTGTATGTCGAAAAATATTATAGTATAATATGTCAAAAAAGTGATAAAAAGTCATAGTATGTCTATGGAAAGAAGTAATAGCATAAAATGTCAAAAAAAGGGATAACAAAGTAAAAGTATTGCATGTCAAAAAAACGAATTATGTTGAAACCAGACAGAGTATGTAGGAAAAAAAAACATAATAAGTCATAGTATGGTATGTCGAAAAGGGCAAAGCAAAGTATGTGGAAATAATATTGCATGTTGGAAAAAGACATAAAAAGTCATGTGTTGTATACTGAAAAAAGTAAGTACAGTATCTCGAAAAAAGTGATAACAAAGTCATATTATAGTTTGTCAAAAATAAATTAATGAAAAACACCATACTTGGAATCGTAGCTGGGTAAGAGTATGAACAGATTACTTGCTGGTTGCCTGTCGGCGCAATGCTAACTATTGAGCCGCTGTGCCACCTAGAAATATTGTCGATAACAGATATGTGTGGTATGTCGAAAATGTCAAGGCATAGTTTGTGGAAAAAAAGAGAAAAGTCATGGTACAGTATGTCACAAAAAACCATCAATTTATTGTCACTGCATGTGTCACAAGTACATAGCAAAAAAACGCCACAGGGATTATTTGCTGGTTGCCAGTAGGCGGAATGCTAACCATTGGGACACTGCCAACAGTCATGTGTGGTATGTCAAAAAAGTCAAGGCATTGTATGTTGAACAAGAACATAGTCTAGAATGTCAAAAAAGTGATAAAAAAAAGTCAGAGTATAGTATGTCAAAAGAAGTAAGTCACAGAACGGTCTGTCCAAACAAATCAAAGTATAGTACTGCACTGCATACTTGCAAAAGCCCATTGGAGCAGTGCCAACAACTTAGCAACTGTGCCACTAAAATAAATTATGTTGAGCATAGTATGTCAAAAAAAGCCTTTCAAAGAAAGAAAAAAATTCATAGTATAGTATGTAAAGTATTTGGAGGGGCCGTGTCTACAGCTCTTGGAAAGAAGCGCAGTACGTGTGATCTGCTGGATACTCTTCTATCTAGCTTTCTATCTAAGTCTCCCATCTGGGCTGAGATACACGTTCCCCAGGTTAAAAAGCAATCAGTTTCAATTTTCCCTTGTTCCAAGTGCAATAGAAACCCTTAATAATTTGCATTAAACCTTGGCTTCACTGCTCAGCAACACTATCCTGGCCTCCATTAGACTGGTTTAATAGTTTTAACAAACAGATATATGTGGTTGTGTTCTGTAATTGTTGTAATTAGGGATGCAGATCCAGATTTTTGGGTTTGGCTGGATACTGAATCCACTGGTTAACATTCTGCCGAATCCAAAACCGATTGTTGAATCCTCTCCCATCCCCAGTCCATTACCCCAGTAAACATATTAATGAGGTGAACAACATCCTGTGCTGGGACTGTCCTTCCTTTGCCGTACCTGAAGTTGCTGCATGTGTGCTGCTGTCTGTAGAGTCCTTCATGCACAACTCGTATTCTTTCGGATGATTCACACGGCGATGTTGTGTATTGTTTAGGGTCCTTGCCACCACGAGACAAATCGGCGTTGCTAATTAGACATGTAGCTTGAGTATAATCGCCTCCTTTTGATTGAAAGTACAGCCAAACATCACTTTTTTCTGCTCACGAGTTCCATTTTCACTTTCTCACAGCCTACTGCATTGAACGGTCCACTTACGTAAACACCTTCCCGTAATCAACTCCAGCATCATTAAATCAACCAGCGTAGCACGACTAGTGCAAGCGTAGGGTTCAGTTCAGTAGAAAAAAATTCTAAGGTTTGGCAGAAAGCCAACCCCGTCGAAAAGCCCAATATTCGTCCAAATCCGAAGCAGAATACTGGATTCGGCGCGTCCCTAGTTCTGATCAATGTTGCATGTCCTTCTGTGTGTTGTGCTTGTGTTTTTTGGCTCTACTGCCAATAAAATTTCCCTCAAGGGACAATAAAGGTCTGTACTGATCTGTGTACCTCAACCTAATCATCTGTGAAAACAAAAATGCTGTTTCAAGTTTAAATAAAGTTGTGTTTGTTATCTTTAGCTCTTCTAGGACTGCAGAGACCTCAGTCCAGCTGAGAGGTTCACTGATTCACTGCCCTGTGAGAGTCCTTCTGAAACACTGAAAACATTGTGCACTCTGCTCATAGCTGGTTCCAGATATACAGCAGGACAGATAAGAGATGTGCAAGAATGTATCATGAGCATGAATTAAAAATGATACTCCTCCTGACCTCTTATCTGGGTAAAGATGGGAGTAAAACAGTCACTCGCATTACTGGAACTGCTATCGGACAAGTCATTTTTACATGTCACATGTTTAATTCTCACCCCTGGATCACTTCTCTGAAAAAGTCACTGCAGCAATCACATTTGTTTATTTTCATAACATTTATAACATGTTTAACTGAACGCCATCACATGGATTGAAAGACTTGGTGCAATTAGAACAACTACAGACGGTGGGGATGGTGCATTTCTACCCCGCCATCATTGAGTCTAGCCTCACCTGCTCCATCAGTATCTGGTACACAGCTGCCACCACTGAGGACAATGGAGGAGTGCAGCATATCATCCGCTCTGCTGAGAAGGTGATTGGCTTCAATCTGCCCTCTCTCCAGGACCTGTACTCCTCCAGGACGCGCAGGCGGGCGGGACAGACCGTAGCCAATCCCTGGCAGGTCCCAATCCCTGTACACAAACTGTGTGAAGCCCCTCCCTCTGGCAGGAGGCTGCCGCCCATCAGGACCAAAACCTCCTGCCACAAAAATGGTTTCTTCCCCATTGCCGTTGTCTGCAGCAACTTTTCCAAGGTGAATGACATTTGCTGATTAACTTTTAAGCCAAACCAGACAATGAAGAAAAGCATAAGAGACATGAAAACTGAACTCCATGTCTTAATGAAGACAGTGTGGCTGAAAGCTACAGAACATGCTAGTATAGTAAGTGGAACATGTCGATTTTCACAGCTGAACAGTTAACAAATGATTTATTTATTTTGTTCGTGTAAGACAGGATGAGCTAAGAGAAGAGAAGATATGAAAAGAATAGAAAATAAAAGAGATGAAAAAAGAGAAGAGAAGATAAGTTAAGATGCGCGAAGAGAAGAGAAGTTGAGATAAGTTAAGTTACGAGAAGAGAAGAGAGGAGAAGAGAAGAAGAGAAGTTAAGATAAGATAAGATAAGAGAAGTTAAGATAAGATAAGATAAGAGAAGTTAAGATAGATAAGATAAGAGAAGTTAAGAGAAGTTAGGATAAGTTAAAATACGAGAAGAGAAGATAACATAAGATAATAGAAGTTAAGACAAGTCAACACACGAGAAGAGAAGAGAAGAGAAGAGATAATAGAAGTTAAGATAAGTCAACACACGAGAAGAGAAGAAAGAGAGAGAAGTTAAGATAATGTGTGAAAAAAGGTTCTCAATATTTGTGAGTAAGTGAGGCTTGTGATTGAAAGCCAAAAGTCAACTAAAGTGAACTGGGCCCAGTCATGGGACCAACCTATCTTCAATACGTAGCAGTGGTGTGACAATTTCATTCTTTTGTTTCTTTGTAACTCTTTCTATTGTACGTTGTGATTTTATTTATTTTGTTAAGCATTTTGGATACCTGCTGGTAGTTGTAAAGTGCTATATAAATAAAAAACTAAAAAACAACTATCATTAAGAATCAGAAGCATGATTACATGTTGTTTTACCCAAGCACTGAAAGGTGACTCAATGCCATTGAAATGGACTGAAGCGTTCCAGTCTAAGCCATATTGTTATCATTCTTTACATGCTTTTACATGTGAGCAATCTTTTTCTGTTTTCACCTAATGACACTTTTAATTAAGGAGTATATTTTGATAATTTCCCACCCCTGACTGTGGGAATGTTTCCTCCAGCCGTGCAAACATTGGCCTGGCAACAACACGAAGCCTTCCTTCTCGATGTTTATTAGCATTCATCGCCTCTTGTCCACAGACTCCTGGCTAGAGGCACTAAACCTCCCGAAAACATTGCAAATAGTCTCAGCAGCATATCAGCGGGATAATGTGAACCTCACAGCACTACTCCCTTCCCTGGGAGAGCATTTCCTGTAATTCGGCATAGTTGCCAATTCAGGCTCTGTTGTTCCAGATGTTGGATTACTAAATGAGCTGTGCGACAACAAAAGTTAAAGTGCTGTGAAAGTCCAGACCTTATCTGGGTTGTCCGGGGGTCATTTGAAGAGTCCTGTAACTGCTTGGAAAGGAACCAGATGCAAAACGGGTCCAAACGTTTAGATCATTATCATTCTCAAGACTTTTATCTCCACCCAAAATATTCAGTCAGGGCCCTGAACCAGAGCTATGCTCGAGCCTCTGTCTCATGTGCGATTCCAGGATTTTTTTAAAGTAGGGTGGCACAGGAGGGGGACCAATAACCTGTTGGTTTCATCAGATACAATTCCAGAGCTGTTTCCATGGTATCAGAATTTTGGACAGTCGTCATGTTGGTCATGGTAAGAAAGGGTAAGGGTTTGGAAGATTGGCAGAACAGCCCAAGTGACAGTACTCTGATCCAATGGGAATCACAATTGTCAGATTGTGATTCTGGTGACACTAGGGGGGCCAAGCACATTTCAGGGGGGTGCCGGTGCCACCACCTGCCCCTCTTTTAGCCCCGTCCCTGCTCAGTCTCGGGTCTGATGTTGAGATGTTATTTCCACTCTCTCAGAACCGTCTCTGTGTGTCTGTTTCTGGACTTGCCTTCATGGTGCTGTTGTCCAATTGCAGTTATGTTTTTTTTCTTCAGCCTATTTATTTTCCGCCCACCCCTGACCTAACAGGAAGTAAACAAACAGCAGAGCATGCCAATTTCAAGTAGTTTTCCAAGGAATATGTACAGCATCATCTCCTCACGTGCACCTAGAGGCCTTTGTCCCCTGGACTCAGGCAGTTGCAGGACAATGGACAAACAAACAGAGGTCTTTCTCGTAGGAGCCTGGGTTTTGTGTTTCGTTTGAAAAATAAAAGGAACGTTTTATTTTTAACTTTACAGAACAAACAGAACAAAGGGAGCTAAGGAACGTTCAATGTCGCGTGCTGACCTGTAGAGATTTGAACCCAAAAGCACCATCTTTTTCTAAACTTAACTAAGTAGTTTTAGTGGCTAAACAAACCGACTTGTGACGGCTTCATAACATTAACGGCGTGTTTAAAACCGCGGCCGTCACGTTCTCTGGTTTAGATACGAGGATGGAAAACGCTCCTGTGGGTCGTATTAGAGGGGGGGGGACAGAAACAACCTATATCTTTGTACGGTTTGCAAACTTGTTGGAAAATTCTGAACATAGGGAGAGGTAAAATGTGAACATTTTACATTACATGGTCTTGTTTTTTATGATAGCCACCATGTGATCACCATGTTCCCAGGGGATTGCTATTTGGTCCATATGATGCACTTCAACATGCTACATCCCTCAGGCGCCGCTCTCTGGTTGTCTGTATTTCTCTCGTCTATTCCAGTCTTGTATTCATGTTGTCGTTCCTGTTTAGCCCCTGCAGTTGCAGAGCAGATACTGGTTTTTTTCATCAGGTGGAGGGAAACATGAAGCAATAGTCGTTGGCTGTGCACATCCCTGTGCCTTGACGTAACCGAACTGTACGTGTTTCCCAACGTTAACGAATAGGTTTAAAACCACAACGGTTACGCTATCTGGTTTAGATATGAGGATGGGAAACACTCCTGTGGGTCCTACTAGAGGGGGGGGGGGGATAAAATAAAATAAAACTTAATTTGTTTTTTTGTTTTTATTTCTATAGTAGGAACCAAAACAACCCATATTGATGCATGGTTTGGAAAACTAGAGATATTTTACATTAGTCTACATTTTTTAAAAGTAGCCCCCCTATGATCACCATGTTCACAAGGGATTGATATTTAATCCATATGATGCACTTCAACATGATATAATCTTCATGCGTGGCTCTCTAGTTTTAGTTTCTAGTTTTTATTTCTCTCGTCTATTCCAGTCTCACATTACTGTTGTTCCTGATTAGCCCCTGGAGTTGCAGAGCAGTGGGATTGAGCATTGGGAACTGGTTCCATGAAGCAGCTCCATATTCACCGATGCCAGCCTGGCCTGCTGACAGCACTGCTGCATGCATTTTTTGGAAACTTGGTGACCGGCACCAAGCAACACAAAAACGTCTGGATCACCCAGCTGGCAGCAGCTGACACGAGCGCTGGGAACTAGAAAAGCTGCTTTAGACAGACTTCCCAGAAGACATTGGCTGTGGGGGAGGAAATGAAGGAATACTTGTGTTATGGGAACTTAGCACAATCTGTTATGTGATTTATGCTATTTATAAAAAAAGAAAGAAATTCTGTTATTGTGACTCTGACACTGTCTGTAACCCACTTCATGCCCCTCATAAACACTGTGAGTACAGTGAGCAGTAAGGGCCTGTTCAGTGTATCATGGCTTTGTGAGCTGCACTTTGCTCTGTGCTGAGTCAACAGTGTTTGGGGCCTCAGAGCCACGCGGTGGACTGTGCTCCTCCCCCCTCCTTCACTGTGCTGCCACCTCCAAACACGGTCATGTTAATATGCAGAGTGATGTCAGGGATAGATATACAGTGAGGTTCTAATGCTGCATTCATGTCCTATGGGAAATCACAATTCTCACTGCTTTCAGATAGTGGAAACAGGAAACTCTAATATTCTTTCCCAGGTGGGGGATCAAACAATATGATTATTTTATAAGAAAATTTTCCAGAAGAAGAAGCTGTTTAAATAGGATCAATTAAAAACTTGAAGGGTACAGTCCAAACATCTTGGGAAATAAAGATCAGCATCATCTTTATTTCTGTGTGTCAAGCATAGGTCTATCTGTCTATCTTAGCACAAAGAAAAGCTTGCTTGTATTTATCTTCACAAAAGTGCTTGTTGTACCGTTGTCTTAGCCTTGATGCAGAATTTCTATTGGCAAACGGAGCAATGCCAGAAGAGGAATGTCATGGATATAGACTGGTGAGGATGTAACTGTAAAAGCTAAATCCACAGTTTTAATATGAGGACATTGTAATTAGGATTGAGCATTGACTCCGGTTCCAAATTGGAATCGTTCAAAAAAAAAAAAAAAGTAAAAAAAAACTTGAAAGAGGTGTTAATAATGTTGAAAAAAATTGTCAAAAAAAACATAAAAAAGGAGACAAAAACTCAAAAAGAATGACAAGAAAACTTAAAACAAAAACGGTGGTCAAATTCTTTTTTTTTCAAAAATGACAAAAACATTGAAAAAGAACAAAAAAAACCCATCCCTTTTTGGTATCCATAGCGACCACTGTCCTTCCAAGCGCTAGTTGTGTTGCAGCCATGGAGCACAGTAAGCAGCACTCTAACACGCAGCTTTATTAAATTAAATTCAACTTTATTTATATAGCGCCAAATCTGCAAATCTCCATTGAATAAATATTTCTCACCTGTGAAATAAGCATGTGTGCCCGTGTCTGCTCCACCCCTTAAAGTATCAAAATCTAAAAAAAAACTATAAAAGCTGAATCAAATGGAAGAATCTGAATCCTTCCATTGGCCGTTCCATTGATTTCCCACGGGGGAGAGCGGTGCGCCCAACTGCTGTTCTACCCCTGGCGTCGGATTAGCTTCTTGCCCCCTTTGATGACGAAAGACCTGCGCCGTGCAGGATCTTCCTCCCATGCTATGCCGGAGGTAGAATCTACTGCTACTGGTCATGACATTGTTCAGTGCCTCACACTAAGAAACTAAAGAGCTCTCACTTTTGCTCAGGATATCATGGTAAACTTCAATTCCTCTTCTGTCCATTCCCATTATTTGTTTAAAAATTTCTCAAAACATTCAAGTCTTGCACGAAGCCAGAAATCCATGTTTAGAGGAAGCCGTGCATGTGTTGTGGTCACATTACAAACAGTGAGGTTGGAAGAAGGCCCAAGAGGACATGTTAAAGCATTCAAACAGGATGTTGATCTCATGGAAAACCAGTCAATCACAGAATGAACTTAAAAGGAAATCAGCATCAAAGTGTCGGCATATGTCTCTTACCCTTCTTAAGTCTGGTTTAAATTACCGTAGCCATTTCCTGTATTATTATTATCTTCAAATGGCTCTGAGAACCTTTTTAAAAGCATGATGTTTATTAGCGGGAACAGGAACAGAAACATATGAAACGCTGCTTGCAGTGTTTCCTTTCCCTTCTTTAATGTTCCGTTTTCCCCTTTTTAAAGGCTGCGGCCTGCTGGGTGTTTTGTGAACTACATGACACACACACACACCACAACACACACACACACACACACACACACACACACACACACACACACACACACACACACACACACACACAATGTCTGCAAATTGAACCCTATTTAAAACAATGTTATTTCTTCATACTTTGCATTTTCAGCGTGATATTGTTGTAAAATGTTGTTATACTCAAATATAAAACACACAAACATATTGTAATGTAAGAAAAATATATGAATTCCAGTATCTGGGGTGACCACCATTTGGTCACGCAGTGCAACACATCTCCTTTGTATAGAGTTGATCAGGTCGTTGATTGTGGTCCACTCCTCTTCAATGGCTGTGTAAAGTTGCTGGATACTGGCAGGACCTGGAACACACCGTCGTATACGCCGATCCCGAGAATCCCAAACATGCTCAATGGGTGACGTGTCCGGTGAGCATGCTGGCCATGCAAGAACTGGAAGGTTTCAGCTTCCAGGAATTGTGTATTGTGCATTGTATCGTTAATGATTGGGCCTCAGGATCTCATCACTGTATCTCTGTGCATTCAAACTACCCTCAATAAAATGCACCTGTGTTCGTTGTCCATAACGTACGCCTGCCCATACCATAACCGCACCGCCACCATGGGCCAATCGATCCACAACGTTGACATCGGCAAACCGCTGACCCACACAACGCCATACACTGTCTGCTATCTGCCCTGTACAGTGAAAACCGGGATTCATCCGTGAAGAGAACACCTCTGCAAAGTGCCGCCATCAAAAGTGAGCATTTTTTGGTTACGGCGACGGACTGCAGTCAGGACTAGACCCCGATGAGGACGACGAGCATGCAGATGAGCTTCCCTGAGATGGTTTCTGATCAGTGTGCAGTAATTCTTTGGTCATGCAAACCGATTGTTGCAGGAGCAGTTCGGGTGTGTGGTCTCAGATGATCTTGGAGGTGAAGATGCTGGACGTGGAGGTCCTGGGCTGGTGTTGTTACATGTGGTCTGCATGGGTGAAGCTGGTTGGATGTTCTGCCAACTTCTGTGAAACGCCTGTGGAGACAGCTTATGGTAGAGAGACGAACATTCAATTCACGGGCAACAGCTCTGGTGGGCATTCCTTCAGTCTGCCTGCCAATTGCACGCTCCCTCAAAGCTTGCGACATCTGTGGCATTGTGCTGTGTGATAAAACTGCACATTTTAGAGTGGCCTTTTATAGTGGCCAGTATAAGGCACACTTGTACAATAATCATGCTGCCCAATCAGCTTCTCGATATGCTACACCTGTGAGGTGGATGGGAGGAAACAATATTTGAGAGAAATAAGCCTTTTGTGTTTATAGAAAAAGTCTTAGATCTTGGAGTTCAGCTCATGAAAAACGGGGGCTTAAACAAAAGTGTTGTGTTTATAATTTTGTTCAGTATACAATTTATAAATAATTAGTTTGATGTGAGAATCCTTGCCACTTTGCACCCAGCAGAACCAATGTAAATCAATGGTGTTGACGGCCCTTGTTCATAACATCCTTGACGGTTCTATACAGTAATACAAAAACAGAACTGCAATATTTACCTGTATTGCACGAGTTATTCTAGTGACAGTATATTTCCTCAGTAAGAGCGCTTAGTACAGTCTGGCTATCAGCAGACCAAGATTAATAGATTTGAGATTGAGAGTTGTTTTGGGGAGTCTGCTCTGTATTTACTCTGGACTAGAGGCGTGAGTTCAAAATTTATAATAATTTAATTTATGCTCTTTAATGATCCCCTATGGGAAAATTACAATTCACACTCTGTTGTTATTGCACACAGGCCTGAAATACACACACTCTCAGGTCCTATACTGTACATGCACTAATGGAGAGATGTCAGAGTGAGTGGGCTGCGACTGCTGAACAGGCGCCCTGAGCGGTTGTGGGGGGGGGGGGGGGGGGGTTCACTGACTTGCTTAAGAGCACCTTGACAGTGCCCAGGAGGTGAACTGGCTTCTCTCCAGCTACCAGTCCACACTCCGTGCTTTGAGCCGATTCCCAACCCAACTCCCTATGGACTGAGCTACTGCCAACCCTAATGACTCAAATGACCCTGTACGCAATTGGATAGTCCCTCAACCAATCAGACCAACGATCCGGGTGACGTAGAAGTGACTGTCACTGCCAGATGTGAGTCGAGTGCGGATTTGAGTCGCGCATGCTCAGATTTAAATGGTTTACGGCATATTGTGTCATACTGAAATTTGTGAAGTGACAGGCTTTGTTGTGGTTGATTGCTAACTCATAGCCAGCAGTGAACACACTTCGTTATGTAGGTCCAAAGTATGGTGGTCACGTCAATGATAAAACAGAGTCAACAGTGGGGGGGGGGCAGCACTAAAGTTGAAGTGATGGTTGCAGACGTTGATATTGATAATAGCCGTCACTTAAAATTTAGTAATATATTGTCATATAAACAAGAAAATATCCATTTTCAATTGAAAACAAATTGTAATGTTTTTGTCAACATTGTGCCGATCTCCAGAGTTAAAAATAGGAATGAGGTGTGTGTGTGTGTGTGTGTGTGTGTCTATGTGTGTGCGTCTCAGTCAGGGAAAGCTTTTCCTAACAGACTTGGAACTGAACCTGCTAGTCATCTCTCTGACCGCTAGATGGCCTCACTTCATTTACCAGTTACAGCTTTCACTCAGTGAGTTGTTCTGTCCTATAACTCAACAGTATCACCTTCACTGTCTATGAGACACAAATACACCCTTACCTGTGACATCATGACATAACTTATACTGTTATATAAATTATGTACAGGTCTGCAGTCTCGCTTATTATTTTATTGAACGGAGCAGATGAGGCAGGTTCACCCATGATGCTGCTGTGGGGTGTGTGTGTGTGTGTGTGTGTGTGTGTTTTTTGGGGGGTAATATAGCTCCACATAGACGTCTCACTCTCACTCTGCTTCAGCAGGACGTTGTGGGAGGGGGACTGAGAGGAGAAGCCAGCTAAGCGGAGACGGGAATGGGAGTGCAGGTGATGACTGCGGGGAAGAAAACAAAAGGAAAAAAGAAAACAGAAGAAAACAGCAGGGACAAACCATAACACAGATTTTAATGTTCAAGGATTTCATGTATGGAATTCCCTACCAGTGAGTTAACACATGTTAACATGACAAAAATCTGCCATCTTTTACTCAAATATGCACATACCAATGGCCATTATTTTTCTCATCTGACCACAGAGCTGCAGTAGCAATAAATGTAATGTATTGCAAGGAACTGTAGGAGTGTGAGTGGAATTCTGTTCAACCTCGTCCTTCCTCAAGTAATTGTTCCATGAAATGTTTCACGTAAAAAGAGCTCACTAACACAAATAAACTAACCAAATATTTCTATTAAATGATCATCAGAATTTGCTTGACTACAACATGTCTAATATTGACTAACAATAGGATTAAACTAATGTGTCAGCTGACATCCAGAAAGGCTTTTGAACTTGTTTGCTTGGGAAAAACAACCGTTACATCAGTTTCACAAGCTGAACTCAACAACCAGACCGTCCTCACCCAGAAAAACGACCATATAGGTTGATTGCCAAAACAGCTTGCAAAAACCCATACCGTGTTGTTTTACTAACCCTAACAACTTCTTTTTTTTTTTGCCTAAACTTAAAGCTTGTGTAATTTTTTTTTTTAAAATTAAAAGAACGTCCATTCATTCGCTCGCCAAAAGTTGCTACAAAGCTAAACAAGACTTCCCCTCCACCACCTGATTTTTCAGTATGGGCCCTGTTTTTTAAGATTGTGGGCCCGGTGCTTTTTTCCCCGCAAAGCTTTTAGTAAGTAAAGGTCCCGAAAAGTCATTGTTTTTTAACCTCATGTCCTCCTTTGGGTTGGGAAATGCGGAGAAGGGGTGGGTTGCTACACATCACGGAACAAAAGTTTTAAAAAAATTCGGGAAAAAAAATTTTACTTCTAATCTTTTAACAAATATTGCTTTACCCCAATTTTCAAAAAACTAATAACAATTGTTTGGGAAAGCAACAGTCTCACTAAACACAATTACAAATGGAAAATTATTTTTTTTTTTTGGCAAAGGTTAATTCATTTAAAAAAAACCACTATGGAAATAAAAATAAGGGTCATGTCCCAAAAAAAATTTTTTGGCTGGTCAAATACATGTTTTCACAGAAAAAAAAATGGGGGTTGATTTTCAGTGGAAAAAAAAAGTCTTTAATGGTCTTTGCCCCAAAAACCATAAAGGGTTTAAAAAAATTTTTTTTTTTTCAGTTAGAACGAATGAATTCCCCAAAAGCTCGCATGGTCTTAAACCAAACGGCCAACCCCAAACCATGCATTAAAATGAAATTTCCGCCACCCGCCCACACTGTGGGAAATTACCTTTTTTTCCCAAATATACAATTGGAAAGAGGGGAAAACTTTTACCAAAGCCTCAGGCTTCCCCAAAAGTGGGCTTTTGGAAAATCTAAATGCGATTACACTGCGTGAATTTTTTTGTTTGCAGGTGGGTGTGGGTGGTGGGGGTTTTGGGGGGTTTTGCGTGCCTTTTGTCTTTTTCTTTTCCCCCCATGCAAATTTAACTGTGCCATTGTGGGGGTATTGGGGGGCGCTACCCCAAACCCCGGGTTTGGGGCAGCAGGAAAAACCCCGGGTTTTTTAAAGAGGCAAAAAGGGGGCCGTCGCGAGAGGGGGGGAAGCCCAAAAAGGGAATTCTTCTTCTTCTCCCCCCAAACCCCCAACCTCCACACCGGCTTTTTTTTTGTTGTTAATGATTAATTTCGTTTCCAATTGTATGAGGGGGACCTTTTGGGGCCTGTGGCCGGGGAAAAGGTTCCTGCAAATCGGAAGGTTTGGGGGTTCGATCCCCCCCCCTGCCTTGTTTAATGCCCTTGGGCAAAAAACATGAAAAACCCGGGTTTCCCCCGGTCTGGGGCCCTGAGTGTGAAGTTGGGGAATGTTTTGATGACAGTGGGCCCTGTACGGCGCCCCCGCCAAGTGTATGATGTTTTTAGGGGGTGTTTCCGTAGTTAAAAGCGCTTTGGCATTTTTAAGACTGGAAAAGCGCTATATAATACAGCACATTTCATTTACCTTTGGATGTTTTTATTTTTCCCTCCTGTTTTTCTTTATTTTAAAGGAAAGTCATTGTTATTTTTTGGCCATTATATGGTTCGTTAGGTTAACTTCTTACTTTCCAGACGGGGTTGTTTTGTTTGTTGTTTTTTTAGTAGGCCCCCTAAACATTTAGTTATGTTATACATCTTTTTGAAACCAGTTTATGTCATTTATTTATTTTTATGTCCAAAAAATACATTGGGCCCCAAAGCTTAGTTTTTGCTGCTGGGGGGCGGGGAAGATGGGCATTTATTCTGATTCATGTTGCGTCCTAGGCACCCTTAGACTGGGGCGTAACAGGTTAATAAAGATGGAGATGGGATTGAAGGTGTGATGGCAATTTAGTGAAAGAGATATCCATATATTTTGCTTTCATAATTAATATTCCTCCCATGCAGGTGTTAGGT
The DNA here is from genome assembly GCF_008692095.1 of Etheostoma spectabile. Taxonomy (NCBI): domain Eukaryota; kingdom Metazoa; phylum Chordata; class Actinopteri; order Perciformes; family Percidae; genus Etheostoma; species Etheostoma spectabile. Next base: position 3,267,617 of record NC_045754.1, read on the forward strand.
GTGTGATAGGTGTATAACACGGTCATTGGGGCAACTGGGAATCAGGTGGTAGAGCAGTATCAATCGGAAGGTTGGTGGTTCGATCCCTAGCCATGCAGTCCTACGTCGAAGTGTTCTTGGGGAAGACTTTTGCTCCTGATAATGCCCCATCGGGGTGTAAATGCGTGTGAGTGTTTATCTGATGAGCAGTGTGCACTTTGTACGGCAGCCTCGGCCACAGTGTGTGAATGTGTGTGAATGGTTCCTGTAAATGTGAGAAGCGTGATATAAATACAGTCCATTTACATTCATTACTGTGCTGTATTTGAAAGATGTTGTGTAGAAGTCTTTTCTCAACTGAGATCGACATAGAAATTCAGCTCTGGTTCCCCGGCCTGAGCCAGCACGGAGGCCAGCACGGAGGTAGCTCAGGCAAAAACCATAGATCTGGGTCCGCCTTTTCAGCGTCTCAGCCATCAATGTGTCTGCCAGAAGACTGTACACCTACTCCCTCTAAATTGAATTTACAACCTGATGGGAGTTGGGTCTCCCATGGTAATAAAGTCCAGGCGTAGAGTGTTTCCACAGAGTGCACTGCTTTTGTACTAGCAGGATGGGCAGTATTCATCATGTGTCACTACTAATACTGCTCTTATCAGCGGTGGAAGACGTATTCAGATCTTTTACTTAAGTAAAAGTACTAATACCATACTGTAAAAATGTTACAAGCAAAAGCCCCGCATTGAAAATGTAACTTAAGTAAAAGTACGTAAGTATCATCAGGAAAATCTACCTACAAGTAAATAAAATACTCAATGCAGACAAATCCTCACATTTCCAGAAACTGGAAACGATACAAATAGTTATTTTGACCATTGAAACTAAGTGTTTAATGGTCCAATCCTTTCAGCTGGATTTGGAGGCAGTTACATTGTTGGCTAGTTTCACTTATAATAAAACATCATATATATAAACTACATGTGTTTAGTGTGCATAACTCCTAATGTGTAAAGTAACTTGTAACTTAAGCTGTCAGATGAATGTAGTGGAGTAAAAAGTACAATGTTTCACTCTGAAATGTAGCAGAGTAAAAGTAAAAACTCAAGTAAAGTACAAGTACCTCAACATTTGTACTTGAGTTCAGTACTTGAAGTAATTTACTTAGTACATTCCACCACTGACTACTTTAAAGTCCAACTGAAAACCAGGGCCCACTTTACAAGAACACAAAAATCAAAGTTCAAACAGAGTGGTAAGATTGTAGAAGTTTTAATGTAAGCATTGATTAGGGCACTGGTTCTCAAACCGTGGTACAAGTACCCATTGGTGGTCCGCGAGCTTTCTCTACTGGTACGCAGATGGAACCTCTGAAATGTTTTAAGTCTGTCTTTATTCAAGTAATAGTTCCATGGGATGCTTTACAGCTAAATAAAAAAACATTATAGAATTAATTCTCCACAGTGCCTGATAGCAGCGAATGACGCTAAACAGTAAGGAGATATGACCTAAGTAATCTAAAATTTGGTTTTTGCTGGAGCGGGACCAGGAAGTACAGCGTGGCTGACAACATTAAGTATTGCTTTTTAGGAGTAAACCCCAAATTATGCTAAAAGTCTCCTTTAGCGTCTTATCTTTTAACACCCTTATTTAAACATGCTTGCTAACGACTGTAGGTGTCACTTTGGACGCAGTTAGGTTTAGGAAAAGATCGCAGGTGGGCTTATAAAAGGTAGCCTACATTTACGTGACACGCAGTACAGGAACGGGAAAGTTGGGGTTAGGAAAAGAAGTGAGCGACAGTTGGGTTAAGACCCATACATCCATCCCAACCAGCCTAGCAAAATTCAGAGCATTCATACTATTACCATTTTCTCTCTTATTACTGTCATCTAACAGCGCGTTCCGTACAGACATTGTATCTGATGCTGAGAGACACTTCCCCCATGTACCTATTTTTCAAGTTCAAAGTGAGAACGGGTTGACTGTCCATTGCTGAATAGGGTAGGGATACATACCTCTATTTTAACGTGGACCATAATAGTGGTACTTAGGGTGCCTAATAGTTTCTGAAGTGGTACGAGGTGTAAAGTCTGATTCAGACCAAAGATTTGCTAAGTATCAGCGGTCTGAACTGGCCCATCTCAACTCGACTCAAACCAGCTGATGGCGTCACTGCGACTCAGCTGGTTGAGTCTCCAGAGACTGGTTTTACATCAAAAGAGACGTCACCTGTTTCAAAAGCCAATAGAGACGTCAGCCGGCCGAGTCTCCAGAGGCTGGTTTTACAACGTGAGGGACGTCACCTGTTTCAACAGAGAAGTCATCTTGTAAAGTCAGCTACAATGAACTGATCAACAATCCATTTTATTTCTTTTACACACTGTTACCGGAGGCTCAACGTGCGCCTGCGAGTACGTACGGTGGAGCGAGCTAGAGAGTGACTGAAGAGAGGGAGCGCCTCGGACAAAGCCATGAGTCAGAGAAATAAAAAAGAAAAGAAATGTAACTGTCAGAGGTTGAAAGAGTAGAACAAATATTCTACTTAAGTAAAAGTACTATTACTTTGATGAACGTTTACTTTAAAAATGTACTCAAATAAAAGTAAGAAATAGCGCATCAAAGTTACTTTGTAAAAAGGAGTCAAGGTTACTTAGTTTTCAACTCCACCAACTGGTGGAAGTGCAGCAAACATCTCACTATCACTATCAACTTCATATTTAGACGTAACAAACGATATATCCAGCTACAAAAAGCCTGGAAGTCGGAGGTTAGGATGGAAGAACAAAGAGTCGTTGCTATGGAGACAATACACCGTTTTGTCTTGTCTCTGGTGTGAACTGGCAGGTTTCAGAACGCTAACCCTAACGCCGACCCGTTGAAAGAAGTTGCAAGTTTTGGTAAAACCTTACTTGAAGGTAGCGACATAATTGTGACATGACACTGTCATGAACGTGTCATAAACATTTTAAACCAGTCATGAAACGTGTATGACTTGGTTTTACATTTGTACCAAAATTAAACTTGTCATGACCAAGACAACTTCAGGTAATGTCACTTTGATTAATGTCAAGTTGTCATAACTGACAACCCGAACAATGTCAACTTGTCATGACAAAAACCAAATGACACTTAATGAAAGAAGTCATAAACGTTTATGACTGGTTTATAATGTTTATGACACGTTCGTGACAGTGTCATGTCAGAGTTCTGACAGTGTCCTATCACGATTATGTCGATACCTTCAAGTACAGCTTCAACTCGTCTCGTCGTGAATCCTTAGAACCACTGGATTTGACTGCCTCTCATGAAGAAGAAACACGATCTGCTGGGTCATTCTGCAGAGGTTGACCACTGGCAGCAGAAATCTACAAACCTCCAACACACACCTCATCAGTTTGGATAGGAAACCAGGGTTATGAACCATTCCGGTTTGACACAGCAGACCTAGCTGCTGACACGTAGCCGTCCGCTGGCCAATAAAAATTAAACCGTGTCATTTTATCACAAGTATTTGTCACAAAACCTCTGACATGTTTCTGCCCCCCCCCTCCCCCCCGACCAAGCAGCATGTGTGGAGTGAGAAGCTACCACCCGCTTAGTTTTAGCTTCAAGACAAGCCAGGCCTCCAGGACTGGTTGTGTTTTATGCCTTCCCTTTGAGGGCCCTTTGTGGTTGCCACGGTTACCCTTGCTTTTTTGGATTCTCTCTCTCTCCATAATTGAGTCTTGTGTTTTCACCCTGGATTCTGCAGGGCCTGCACAAAGCGGTAATTATTCCTGAGCAGGGGACAGGTCGGTGGGAGAGGGGGGGGCTTTGACTGAATGCCAGTACATTCTCATGAAGCCCATTGGCTGCGTGCTCTTTGTCTTCAACTCTCTGAAATCCCTGGGTGCCTGGCTGAGGCCACAGAACAGACAGAGGCTTGTTTGATCCACTCGTCACAGCGTATGATGACTAAATTTAACCAGAAGGATGCAGGGTGCCACTACTCACTACACCGGTCACAAAAATATCCCGCATGGCTCTTCACACAGTCACTATTTCACCAGACAGCAAACATACTTAACAGCCGGAAAACTATGCAAACCGTTGAAAACACTGAAGACAAACTGGCGTCCCGAGATACATGAATGTGTAGACAGAAAGGCAGAAAGCTTCTTTGGTCTCCGGTGTATAAAGATTCAGCCAGAAACGACACATTTATAACACAAAGCCTGCTTTAGTGAGAAGAGGTGTGGAGTTTGGAATGTGTGACAGGTCGGCTGAAAGACGGTATCAAGTTGCATTATGGAAAATGTAGTATCCAGTATGTTTGGAGCTTGAACAATACCAGAGACTAAAAGTCTGGATACACAGATTATTGAGCAATCCTTTAAATCTGTCTCTCGTTTTGTTTAGACCTAATCAGTCAGTGTTGGAAGAAATATTCAGATCCTTTACTTAAGCAAAGGCACGAATACCACGCTGTAAAGATACTCTGTCACAAGGAAAAGTCCTGACTTAAAAATGTTACGTGGAAGTAAAAGTATGTGAGTATCATCAGGAAAATGTACTTCGTCAAAGTCTCCCAAACCTTCTTCCCATATCCTGCTGTTCCTGAGTACGGATGAACAGATTATCGGCCCCCCACAACCCCATCTGACTGTCTGTCCCTGGGGATTATGTTGAAAAGTTCTCGTTTATTAAGTACTTGCTTAAAACATTTAACCAAAAGTTTGTGTTGATGTTTGTCACATTACCCAATCTCAATTTTGACTCAACGATTTTCATTTTCACTGTGAATGCATTTCGGTTCCAAATATCTGTTTACTGGTTCCACTTATTATTCCACTTATTAAGTGTTATTCATCATTCCCATTCCCATTCTCACATCTCACTTATTTTTTTATTTATTCATCATTCTCATTTCCTATTTCAAAACTGTTCATATTTTCATACTGTTAATACTGTTTATATTGTAATACAACAACATAATACTATTTATCCCAGTATCCTTTGCACTATGTTCCACATTTAAATAATTTTATTGAACTCTTCATTGCACTCATGCCGCTATATTGTTTCTGTTTAGAGTATGTTTATATTGTGTATATGTTAGCGTGTATATTGTTGTTTTGGTTGTTTTGTATGTGTAAGCACAGTGTGAGCAACGATGCTCCAAAGGAAAAAATCCTCGTATGTGTCCTCATACCTGGCAAATAAAGCTGATTCTGATTCTGATTCTAATAATTGGTATCAGATTGAAAAACCAGTATAGGGCGATCCCTAGTCCTGAGTTTTTCCACAACAAGAACCAGGAGTTACTTACACAACTCTGCGCACTTTCGCTGACTCGGACACACTGGGGGGGGGGTTATGGTGCATCTCAGTCTGCTCAGTACAGCCGTGTTTAGCAGGCTGGGTTTCCCTGGTTGGAGGCAGATTGGTGATGAAGACTGGGTTACCTGCAAAGAAATGGTTATCTGACAGTGGGAACCATATGTACCATGGACATGGATTCACTTTTTAATCCAAACTACACGTATTAACAAACAGATGTTTTGAACCAGATGTGCTCTAACCCAGAGATTCCAAATCAGGGGTACGTTTACCCCAGGGGGTACTTCTGCAGTTGGAAAGAGTGTAAAGTGGCTTAACTAATACAAAATAAAAATAAAAAAGGAATTATGATTTAATCTGAACTATATATCCTATACTATATTAACATGAACTCTGTAACACCAGAACACTACATGTTGCAGTTATGTAAGAGTGTGTGCAAACTAGTTAGCAAGCGAGCACAGAATAATAAATAGGGTTAAAAGTAGTGACCAAATAATTTAAATTACTAGCTCAAACTAAGTAGAAACGGGTAAAATAGCTCAAAGTTGAAGTAGCCAACGTAGCATACGTACCCGTAACATAGTCAGCTAATAGTCATGGCTTAAGTTAAAGTTAATGGATATGGTAGAAACATTCCACTTTACTCCCAGTAATAGTAGCCTAGATGGATTGTAGTAGTAGTAATAGTAGTAGTTTTACTGACCAAACCTACGTAAATATTGACAGTTCAATTTTATGAAATAATGAGCAATATCCACTTTAATATAATGAATTGGGTTAGAAATTTGGAACGCACATTGGGAATTGACAAAGGGTACGTGAGTTCATCTAGCAGGGTTGTGGGTGGTGGGGGGGGGGAACCACTGAACTGACCTAACACTTTGCAATGCAATGTACTTGGTATTTAACATGTATGTGTGAGGCCATTCACCACCAAGGGACTTTAATATGAATAAAAAAGTAAAAAATGTAAAATGTGTTCACCGCTGAACCACTAGGGTAAGGTAAAAAAAAGTTAAGATGTGTAATGGAATCCAAGTTTAAAAGCTCTCAATGATCCAATGGGCAGCCGACGGGCCTGAGTGACATTCTGTCTTTCAGAGGCTGTAGTGGTACGTCTGAAGGCTAGAGGGAAGATGTTGGCTCATGGGGTAGTAAGCCAAATATAGCTCAAAGTTAGGCTAAGGGTGAAAGGGAGGGTAAAAATTGCATAGCCAATTTCAAAGGTGTCCCTTGACCTCCCTCGCCTCAAGATATCTGAATAAAAAAGGGTTCTTTGTATACGAGTCCCTCTTTAACAGGCATGCTCCCTTTATGATAAGCCCATGCACTTTTCATGCAGTAAAAATGTTATTTTTGCCTTTATTCTAAAATGTTGTATTTGAATATTTCTGCATACTAAGGTCCCTAAACAGTCCAACAGACAATGAGCACAATTGTACTCACGTGTGGTGATGTTAGGCCCCAGTGAGTAGCCATTCCAACTAAGTGAGACAATTGTTTTGAAGTCTGACCTCACAACAGCGCTCGCCATCCGGTCATCAAAAAAAGCCATTTGTCAAAATCTCCAAATGTCAAAAGGTTTCGAACCCCAAAAAAAGAGCATGCACTGTTCCATGATGTTCGCCAAAGTCTTGGTGTCTTAATGGGATATTTTGGAGGAATTCTTTGACCATTTGCAGCACTTCTCGAGTGGTAAAAAAAAAAAAAAAAGGTTAAATGTTGCAACAAATCTGTGTAACAAACTGTACCAACCCCGAAATTGCTGCAACAAATTATGAGACGTAATGAGCATGCAAATGACCATAACACACTTCCATGATAATGTTCTAAACCCTTATTTCACAATTTATTGTAAAATGTATGTATGTATGTATGAATAACTCCTGGTGCCGGAATGCCAATAAACCTGTCAGTTTACAATTGTTTAGTTATAAATTTATTTTATTTCAATATCCAAGCACAATCGTGCATCTTACTGTATGGGAAAACCATTATCTACTCAACATGCTCTACCAATGCCCAGTGTATTCTTACTGGACAGTATAGTACAGAATATTCAATATATTACATCCTAGTCAAAGATTATGGTCTGATCTTTAGTCTTTATTCTCAACTTTTGTTCTTTACCTTACTTTCTAATTTAGTTACTTTTTAATATTTGCCTCTTTATTGTATTATTTACCATGTTCTACATTTACCTTATTTTTTTGTGTGTTTTCTGTGAGTTGGCTGCTGTGACACTGTGATTTCCCTTTGGGATTGATAAAGTACTCCATCACTGGAGGTAATGGAATGAGCTCCATCAGGCTTTGGATGCCGAGACAATGCTTATTAGTAGGATGCTATGGCTGATTTGTTGGTTTGGCTCGGCTAATGGGATTTGTTGACTACTGGAAAAAGTACAGGACATCACAAGACCTGTCCTTTAAGACTTTCTCATGATAGATACAATCACCCTTTGGAATTGAGTTAGCCATCATATGATAACAATATTCCACTTTGTTTATAATTTTGTTCACGTGATACATTTGATTCCCTTGTTGTTTCGAGAAATATCAGTACAAGTGCTATTGACGTTGTTTTTTTGTTCTGTTCTTTTAAACCAGCCTCCATGTTGCTGTTGTTTGCTAAGAATTAACCACTAAAACGCTTCAACCTCAGAACGACACACTCCCGTCTCGGAGCTGCAATCTTCCCACTCCGTAAGGAATGCAGCATTAAATGACTTTAGATGTTCTGAAATGTTAACACTGTTAACCTTCTTCCAATAGAGCTGGACTTGTGATGTGCTGGTAACAATAGTGTGATGACAGGCTTCCAGAATTGGAGAATTTAAGGCTTTATTCATAACATACCATTTCTTTACGACCCATATAACAGTGGACTGCTTTACAATGAGAGACATTGCAATAAATACAGTTTGGGAATACAAAGGGGGAATAATATGGAAATATAGTCATGTAATAAAACAAAGGAAGTGTGTCTGTAAAATAGAGTCAGCTTGGGTTTGGTCATCTGCACTATCCGAACAGCCACCATGCTCATCAATTAAAAAGAAAAAACACTATCTAGTGATTAAATGTAGTTTAAAAAAAAAAAGGAATACCAGTTTAAAAAACTGTGGCTGATTACAGACGGAACACAGAGGAGAGATCAGTAGGGCTTTGCTTGATTAAAGGAATTCTTAGTCAACTAAAGTCCAGTTCATTTCAAAGATTTGCGACAAGACGAGAACCTGCCACTTCACCCCAATGAGACAAGGGACGGGGTATCATCTCCGTAGCAACAACTCTTTGTACTTCAGTCCTAACTTCCAACTTCCAGGCTTTTTGTAGCTGAATATATAATTAGTTGCGTCTAAATATGAATGTTGATAACATTGGTGATAGTGAGAGTCTTGCTGCAGTTACATTTCTAGTGATGAATCGTTTGGTTTCTCTGATTCAGGGCTTTGTCCGAGGCGCTCCCTCTCCTTCTCTCGGTCGTTGAGCCTCCGGTAACAACTTTTAACAGAAATAAAATGGATTGTGGATTATTTTTTATAGTAGCTGACTTTACAAGATGACTCCTTTACTTGCTGTTGAAACAGGTGACGTCCCTTACGTTGTAAAACCAGCCTCTGGAGACTTGACCAGCTGAACCAGCTGGTTTTAGTTGAGCTGAGACGGGGCGGTTCGGGCCGTTGAAACTTTGGTCTACGATGTTCTAAAACGGTTTCATCTTCTCGCAAATCTTTGGTCTGAACTGGGCTTAACACTTATGTATCACTTTAAATCTTGTGCTTACCAGAGATGTGCTCAGAAGTTTCTTGGAAAGAAGTCATTCAGCAAGAAAAAAAACATAAAAAATGACTAATGGACTAAAGTAATCTTAGTCGACTAATGAAAGGGGGGCAGCCCTAATTAACATTTAAACATTTCGACACAGTTGATCATTCTACTCTTTTGGATCGCCTCAAAAAGTGGCATCAGGGATACCGCCCTCGGCTGGTTCAAATCTTATCTCATGAAATCGGTGAATCTCTGTGTGTGCGTACTGTGTGGTCAGAGATCGCGTGGATCGTCAGCCCAGTTTCAGTCAAGGAATACAAACGTTGGAATGCAGCAGCTTCACCTGATGCTACGTCATCGGTCCACAGAGTTATCACTACTTCAGTGTTGCATCATTAAAACACATTTTAAAAGTGGAATATTAAAAAAACAATGCCGTGAAACATTAATCAGCACTGTATCTCATTATTCTATGCCACTACCGCTTCTCCCAACCCTTTGCTGCTCAGATTAAAGAGTCTAGGTGAAGAAGGAAAAGCACTCAAGGCAACAATTCATCGTATGCTCGGAGAGAAGAAAAAGACTAGTGAGGATAGCAAAAGACTTGCTCTGTTGTGTAGTTGATAAGAGTACACTAGGGTAATACTGATCTGGAGGAGGGGGAGGTCTCCGCTAATAGTCAATGCCCTGGTCATTGTAATGGGCGCTGTAGTCATCATGGTAGCCTCCGTGATACTCGTCCTCCGGGAACTCGGCCTGATAGTCACTGTCGCTGATCTCCGAGCCGTTGGTGCCGGTGCCCTGGCTGCCGTTGGCGTGGATGACCGGCTCCGTTGGCGGGGCGCAGTACTTGGGGTCGTAGACCTGCCGCCCCAGGCCATACACACTCATGCCCTGCTGAGACGCCACCTTGTTGGTGCCCATCTGGAGGGAGATGGTAGAGTTGTCCAGCGGCTGCTGCACCACCTTCTGGTCATAGATGTCTCTGCGGGTACCGGGGGCTGACATGCCCGCCTGCAGGAAACCACAACGCAGCGGAAACCTTACCACATGATGCAGACAGTGCACATATACTCAGTGGCTGCTACAAAACCAAAATTTGTGCATGTTAAATTTGGAACAGATGATCGGATTCAAAACCAATTTTTTTTAAATGATTCCAAGTTGGAACAGGTTCTCGAAGCCCAATCATACCCCTTGCATTAATTGCTCTTTTTTATATGCACACATTTTGTATGAATACATTTAAACTAGAGCTGCGTGCTATGAGTGAAACATGTAGAAACAACATCACATGCGATAAATAAACAGATACTGAAGTGTACACCGATCTGCATTTCAGCTGCTTTCAGTGTTCTGCTAAAATATAACAAATTAAACTTTGAATTGAATATAAGAGGCACCACTACAAAAAGGAATGACAGTTACATTTTAGAGCGCAGTTTTCTACCGGCATTTTCTTTCAACTAACAAAGAAATCTCTTTTTCGCAATGCGCTCATTGTTTATTACAATAAAAAAATGCACTAGTACGCTACCTTTGTTTCCAAGAATAAATACGGTACTACATGTAGTTTAAACACTCCTTGTTTTATCACCTCCTTCTCCTGTCTCTCTCAAACACACTCTGTCCTTGTCTCAGTCCTGACAACTGTTCTACTAGTGTACATACAGTTACTAGGTTGGGTTTGGGTGATCTACTAGTATACGTAAAGTTACCGGGTTGGGTTTGTGTGATCTACTAGTATACGTAAAGTTACCGGGTTGGGTTTGGGTGATCTACTAGTATACCTAAAGGGGTACCTTCTGCACTTACCAGGGGGTACGTGGAACGATCAAAGGGTAGCTCAATTAATGAAAAAATAAATTAAAAAATGAAATTTTGATTTGATTGAAGAAGTAGAAGGAAAGGCTTAGAGCAGCGCTTCTCAAAGACCGGACCAAGGTCTGCATCCGGACAAAACTTCACGTCATTCTAGACCTTGTGTTGTGAATTCAAAACCTTATTATTATTATCATTATTATTATTATTATTATTATTATATGTTTTCCATTTCAATTCCAAACCTATTCATTTGTTAGCAAATGTATTTTAAGAGGAGAAGGTTGGTTACCAAAAAAAGGTACTGTTGTGTATCTGTACAAAAGTTGAGCAGGAAAACAGAGTATTATACTTGAATGTACTGTAAGTTATAAGTGAGTTGATTTATTGTTTTGTTAATGCCAATGTTTGGTATTGCCACTTTTAATTGCCTTGTTGCTGAAAGGTGTTGTAGAAATAAAGTTGCCTTGCCTTAAAACCTCAGCCTGTCAGTCAGTCACCAGGGCATAGAAACACTGTCCGCACCTCTGCACACGTGTGTGTGTCAGAGCCTTTGGCATTGTTTGATTTGAGTTCAGAGTTCGGTACCCAACCCTTATCAACAGTCATACCCTGATTGCAATTAAACAATTATGTAATAATTGTTAAAGGCCTAGTAACACTAAGTATTCAATTGTTTTGGTCTCTTCTAGGGATTTATTGAAAATACACAGAACCAATGAGAGCAGCATTAGAAGACGAGTGGCTTTTGACCTGGCTGGCTCCTTTGTTGGTTCCCATCTGCAGGCTGATGGTTGTCTGGTCGTAGGGTTTGTCAGACTGAGTCTTTGGATCATAAAGATGTCTTCTGGTTCCATAGGCAGTCATTCCAGCCTGACTCGCACACTTGTTTGTCCCCATCTGAGAACAAAAGGCCAGAGATAGGATCAAATCCAACCAGATATCAGTCTTATTAAAGCTATAGTGTGTAGTTTCTGTCCCCCCCCCCCCCCCCCCCCATGAGAAATTCCAATGAGGACAGAGAGGATTAAAAAAACATGACAGACTCTTTAGAAGAGGTAATTATCTTCACTTGAGTTTCTGTGCAGGAACGTCACCGGACGCCACAATCTTCTGAATCTTTTGCTTGTTTTGTTATTGTTGGTCTGCTAAAGTTATAGTGTGTAGTTTCTGTCTCCCCCATGAGGAATTCTAAGCAATGACAACAAAAACTGTCGGCATGCCCACATGATACAAGCCTTCGATGATTGCGCAAAGCCACCCCTTCTTTCCACGCAGTTGCTAGTAGCCACGGAGGTCCCAGTATGTATACAGTTAGAAGATGGCTGTTTATCCTGTGACATTGTGACCATTCGGCAATAGAGACAACACGGATATAATAATCTTATTATAATAACAAACATTGTTAAAGAATAGTGCTTTCCACCAATTGGCCACGTAAAGTGAAAACGTCATTTTTAAAAACGGTAAATGTTTCCAAAGCCTTCAGCTGAATCTGGTAATGGACATCCCATCATTCCATTTTTCTGTCCTTTAATCAATCCTTCTCCTGTCATCGCTTGGAAGCGGCCGCTTTGAAGACCATGGTAAGATTTTCTCCGGCTGTTTGCATTTTTAGACGGTGCGACATCTCCATGACACCTCGTTGTTCATGGATCATTTTATTTCTGTAGTTTATAGCTGACTTCTCTATTGGCTGTTGAAACAGCAGACGTCCCTTACGTTCTGCGAAAGTCAGCTGAAAGTCTAGACCCCGATTTTAGACGACCCCACTTGTTCAGACTTTTTTCTAGGAAAAAAAAAACAAGCAAAAACCACTAATATTCGGACCAATAAGGTAGTTTCAACTTATTATTAAGTGTGGACATTACACCTGAACTTAAGAGAACACAGCTGGTGCATCAGGTTTCTGTTTCTTTACCTAAAGGCAGTTAGGTATCAGTCATGGAATAGACTGGGTGTTTGTCCTAATTTAAAAGAGCTCCTAAACCCACCCTATTCTGGCTTTTAATGGAGAGTTTCAGAGTCCAATGGATGTTTCCCTGCAGGAGAAATAAGACTCTCTAGGGAAAATGCTGAATCTGTTTATTTCCCTGGCACAAACGTGGTTATACTTTAAGCTACAAACAAACCATCAGCTCTCAGTGACGTCAGCCTGAAACATAAGCGTGTGTGTTGGCCTTAAAAGCACCCTTCATAGTTACCTGCAGTCCAATGACACACTGACCGGCCTTGATCTTCTCATCGTCGAAATGTCGAGCCTGTTTGTCTGCATATTTCACCCCGATGTCAATCTTTGAGTCCATACCTTTGGTCTTTCCCTAACAGAGAAGACATGCTGGTCAATGGACTGATGGTACATTCAATTTCAAATGACAATAGAAAATGTGTTCCTCGGTAGACAATGACCCTCTGTACTCTGCCTTTACTCACCATGCTGGCCAGTGCGAGCAGTGTGGTCTGGACTTGAGTCATGTTCCCATTTTCAAACAGGTCATTGGCCTCAAAGATGTCATTGGGCTTTAGGCCAAAGGCCAGGATAGCTTTGATGAAATTCCCAAGGTTTTCCAGCTGCAGAGAGCAATGGAAAAAAAGAAGAAGAAAAAAAGGAGTGATGGTGGCTGGGACAGGGAGTCCAACAAAAACCATGAGGAAGCAATAACAGCACAAATAAAGCCGTTAGTAGAAAGCAGTGAAAGCTTCATGAATGAATCCACTTCTCCCGTACAGGCCGGCTACATTGCACGCGTAAGTATCCGTAGCGGACATTACATCACTATGCTTCCACTATAATCAATAAAACTGGTGACATCTGCCATAACAGCAGCGCGTACTGTAGTTGAACTTATGCTCCGCGGAGATCTGCTCTACAAGAAATATAACAGGACAGTCTTCTATTTATATTTTTCTTTAGGTGAGGGGTGGCTATTTCACACAGAAATGGATCATAACAATTCATTATTTCTTTTAAACCAGACTGATTCGATTGACAGCAAATGACTGAATGAGCGTATTGGCAGGTTCATTTTGAGAGTTTCTGTTTTTATTCTTGTTTCCCTCCCCTGATCACAGCTCACGGTAAACTGGCGAAGTTACAGTGCTGTGCCGGCTCCAAAAAACTGAAGAAATCACAACAATCCCAGAGGGAAGGTCTCGCCTGTGACTCAAACAGTCCTACATCGTGTGTGCGCTGCAGGTGTAGCCGGTTAAAAGATACATTCCGCGGCACATGTGCTCCGCGGACGGTCCGCATACGTTACTCGTGCAATGTAGCCAAAACTTTAGAGTCTAACACCCAGGGGTTTTCCTGATTTACAGAAATCTATACATTTGCCTGTTATTTCTGACAATTTGCCAAAAATTTCTCTACGTAGGAAAAACCCTGTTACAGGCTGTGACTGGCCCTAAAGGAGTTATTAACGAGCGTGTGCACCGTTTTCAGTCCAGAGCAGGTCTCACCTTGTGCCAGTTCAGCTGGGAAAGGTTGATTTTCTTTACCGAACCAGGTTGCAGCTTATTGATCAGTCTGAGAGAGGAAGTAAAACACAACATATATCAGAAAATAATGACTATCAAGTATCTATCAACCATGGAGCAGGGCTGCACGATATGTGGTAGATATGCGATAACAGGTATTTAAGTCTACTTTCAGTGTTCTGCTAAAATATCCCAAATTGCTTGGTCAATTAAAAACAACTAAGAGGAAAAGATTTGAACACTAAACATTAAAAGGCACCTCTAAAAAAAAAATTACATTGCATGGTTTTAGAGTGCAGTTTTCACACACACACACACACACACACACACACACACACACACACACACACACACACACACACACACACACACACACACACACACACACACACACACACACACACACACACACACACAACCACACACACACACACACACACACACACACACACACCACACTTACTCGCAGAGGATGACTCCATCCTTCAAGCCTTTCTGGAAGTTCTCCCCGATAGACATTCCTGTCACCTCCTCAATCCAGAAACGAAGCTCCTCCTCCTTTTGTGTGTCATATTTCTGAGCAATCTGAAAGGAAAGACATTGTTGTGCTACAGGGTAAAAGCATCGATATAAAAGACAGATGAGAGCATAAAAACAGGAGAATAAAAGCAGCAACCAGCAAGGTTAATTACAAGTCATTGGTTTTTTTATCAGCAGCTGCTTTGCATATTAAACAAGCCTGGCTCCCGGTGGTCTTACTTCGTACGTTAAGCCAGCTCTTAAAAATCTGGGGGAAGGGGGGAACAGACTAATAACATTGTTAAAATGATCTTTTTCCAGCTACGTCTTCTGGCTGAAGTCCTTCCTACACAGGCGCCATCTTGAAAAAGCAATTCTGGCCTTTACTAGTTCAAGGCTAGATTATTGCACTTAATGTTTCCCTCAATCAAACTTCTATTTTCCTACCCTCGACTAATGCAAAATGCTGCTGCTCGCTTTTGAGTGAATGCCTCCAGGCGCGCACACATTACCCCTGTTCTTTACACTCCCCATTGACTCCCAGTGCGGTTTACAATTAAATTGGAAGATTTGAATGTTTATCGTCTCTGTCGGATATTTTAACCCTTTGCCAAAACAACAGGCATTTCAGTTATCCTGTTAACTGGTTTGAGAAGTCCCAAGGTGGACCTACAAACTGAGGAGTGATCACGTTTTTGTGGTCGCTGCCCCGAGACTTTGGAACCAGTCATTTCCTGACATCCGCACTATAACAGACGCAGCTCCTATTTATTTTGAATGGCTTTTAATTTTCTGTTCGTCTTGCTTTTATGTAGGCTATTTCTTTTTTGATTTCACGGTCTGTTATGTTTTACTATTGTTACTTCATGATGTGCTTATACCAAGCGTGTGCACGTTACTTGTGGCACAGAGTGTGGAGGTAACAAGGAAAGGACACATTACCCCCGTCCTCCGCAAACAGGTATTTTGCCGTTAAGTTAATGCGAAAACACTAGGCACTCAACAAGTAATTGCAGATATTTGACTATAACAGGCTACTTTAACATCTCAGGCAGACAGTAACAAAGTATGGCTGAGTTTAATACACCGTCAATGCCTGCTACAGTCTAACACTTAGATGAGACAGTGCAGGAAGAAAGAGAGGGTCAGTTAAAGAGTCTGACCAGAGACAAGTGAGCAATAATACTGGTCAATAAAATATTGAGAATAAGTAAGTAATTGGCTTTGAGCCAGCATGGCCCAAAAGCCATAGCTGGCTCACGTGCACTCCTGGGCCACGTTCAACCCCGACAAAACATAGCAAAACTTTTCTTTTCTTTTTTTTTTATCTGAAATGACATTGCATTGAACTCGTGTCAGAGTTACAGCAGGGGGCCCACCAAATTATTGTTACGTTTTTGTTTGTTTTTTGACAGAAAAATATTACAGAAAAATACACTGCACATCTATAACATGATGCACGTGCTACAGAGGGGAATAAATAAGTCAAAGGCTAACTTCAACTTTCAAAAAATAGCAAGCAGCGTTTAGGTACCAGACCACCATCGGGTGAATGAAGGGAGGTTCTTTGCAACCTTCAAAAGTTTTTTCAAAAATTAAATTGTCTTAACATGAATCCAACAAATCATTAGCAAATATGAATCAGCATAGTTGTGAAAAAAATAACACATTGATGACAGGCTTAATGGCATACAGGTAAGGTCGCCATCTACAGATCCAGTTCATCCTAAAAAATTTACTGTGCCACATGTTTAAAATTCAAACATGATTTATAGAATCATGCCGACAATTATTTAATAGCTTAGTATTCTATGGCCGGTTTAAAGGCCTACACGTTATTGTAGGCCCAGTTTAATATGCAACTTCATTTTATACAACATATGTTGTAGGGGGGGTCCCTGCTCTCTCTCTCTCTCTCTCAGTTAAGGGGTGCTGGGCCCGAGCGGACGGAAATTTGTTATAAAGCAGGGGAAAAGTCTGACAGTGGTGCTATGGAAAACAGTTAAATCATAATCTTCCCATTTGCTCCTCTCATCTCCTAACATTTTAATGTTGGCGGCCTGTGCATAAACATCCCACAGATACTCCTCATCCACAGCGGTGCAAAGAGTCGGCGTCAGTTTACAGTCAAGAGAACCACACGACAGAAACCATCTGGTGTCCATCTCAGAGCAGTTTTCCCCCAGCCTGGGGACAGAAACGCATCCGGAAGTGCATTTTTAGAAATGACTGGGTACAATGACGCCTTGTTTTTTTTTTTTTTAACTATTTCGCCTAGGTCATGTTTTGAAAGACACTCACTAATGTAAGTGAATACAAATGTATACAAAATGTGATGATACCCGACACGCTTTACGAAGAAGAATGCCTTAAGTTTTCAAAAAGCATTAGGCATATGACCCACTACGTACATGTATCCATGTGCCAAGTTGACAACGTGACATCACGTGACATCAGACTCAGAGAGAGGAGCTACGAGAGGAAAGAAACGCCAGTTCTAGTCAGAACAACAGCACAACGGCCGTGTGTCGCCCTGTGGGGATAGAGACATTTTTGTGGTTTTGTTGGCATCTGTTGCTCAAGAATTATGTGTTATAAACTTTATTATTATTTTTTTTTTTTTAGACCAAATTGAGCTTGAGGTTTTCAAAAAAAGTTGGTGGGTGAAAAAAATATCTCATGGTGAGCTCTGATAGGTACACACACCCACCATCCCCAAATTGATCCGAAAGCAAAGCCTATGATCGGACGTCTGGAACTGAAGTTACCAGAGAAACAAGCGGCAGCTCGGCTCCTGCAGCCGACGTGCCAAACATCGGCGGGTAAGAACACTGAATGAAGCAGTTTCACGTTAAAAATCTGTGGTTTATAGGTTTAAATCCCCGGGTCTGTTTGTTTAGGAGAGAAGGAAACCTTTGCGGATAATAACCAATAATGACTCACTGCATTTATATTAGGGCTACAAAATATGTCGTCTTTTTTCCGTCATATCGCAATATCAACTGGCGGAATAACCACATTGCGTTTTTTCATCTTTTTTGGTGCTGCCTTACTCATTCAATTCAATGTTCAATTTGTTCAATAAGAGAAAGTTGGAAATGATTTCCTTTTCATTCGTTTTGAATTCAACAAGCAGTTTGTTGTATTATAGCAGAATACTGAAAGTAGCAGAACTGAGAACACTCCAATATCTGTTTATGTATCGCAAGTGAAATCGGTATTGCAGTATTTACAATGTTATCTACGTTTCCCTCATATCTTGCAACAATCTATATAGCACTTAATCATATTGCGTTTTTCCACTGCTGGTAACAGCTCGACTTGACTTGCATTGACTCGCCTCTACTCGACACATTCTACGTCCGCTTTCCATTGCAAAATGAGTAACGCCTCAGCGTGGCTGGTCACCATAGCTACGCGTGATGATGTAATTTCAACGCGACTCACAACAGCACGTCGGCTACTCGCCACAGCCAGAAGAAATGTTTTGTTTCAAAAGAAGCTGAAGGAGGCAACAAAATAACCGCTATAAAAAGACGTCGACATGACGGTTGTTCGCCGACACAAAAGGGTAAATTAAGTTTCCTGGTAACGTTAGCTAACATTTGCATGTGTTCGGGGCCCCGGTCAGTATTTACTATACGTTAGCGTTGTATAAAGTACATGAACTTTAGCAACCATGATTACACACAACACGTGTGCTGTGTACCGTTTGTTGTTTCAGAGCATTCACGCTTTGCAAAATCGCCGCCGCAGACCGTCTGGTGGGCGTGTCCGACCGGTGAGATCTCTGGTTCTGACCTACTGGGCTTCGTATAATCTTTATGAGAGTCCGGAGAGGCTTATGACAACACTGGGATGTATCTGGGCCAGCAGAGCCGGTGGGGACACTGTCCCAGGGTGCAGAGGAAGAAGGTCGGGGTGTACGGGAGGGTTTGATGCTCTACTTGAATAGCTAAATAAAAACTTTTCTTTGATAAATTGTCTTGATTTTTTTTTTTTAAATAACAATGTGCAATATTGGAAAACAACATAAAGCCCCTATGGCCTTTAATATTGAACAGTTGAAAAGTGAGAATAGTGCAGAGAGTAGATAATCTGTCGTTGTCTGGCTAGATTTTTTTAAATGTCCCGTTTGTTCTGGAGACACACTTGCTCTGTTTGCTACAACGTAGTGATCTTGACCAACCACGGTCTGCAGGTTTCCACGTCACCTTTTGGTATCGCCTCAGCTCGCTTGGACCTCGACTGAGGTAGTACTAAAAAGTACCTGGTAGCGGGTCCCAGGGACTTTTTTCGTAATGGAAAACCAAGAAAGGCGAGTACAGTCGAGGCGAGTCGAGTAGATACCATGCAGTGGAAAACCGCCATTTATTTAAAGCTACATTGTGAAAGAATTTCTCCCATCTAGCTGTGAAATTGTACACTCACCGGCCACTTTATTAGGTACACCTGTCCAACTGCTCGTTAACACTTAATTCTAAGCAGCCAATCACATGGCGGCAACTCAGTGCATTTAGGCATGTAGACATGGTCAAGAGAATCTCCTGCAGTTCAAACCGAGCATCAGTATGGGAAGAAAGGTGATTGAGTGACTTTGAACGTGGCATGATTGTTGGTGCCAGAAGGGCTGGTCTGAGTATTTCAGAAACTGCTAATCTACTGGGATTTTCACGCACAACCATCTCTAGGGTTTACAGAGAATGGTCCGAAAAAAGAAAAAACATCCAGTGAGCGGCAGTTCTGTGGGCGGAAAATGCCTTGTTGATGCCAGAGGTCAGAGGAGAATGGCCAGACTGGTTCGAGCTGATAGAAGGGCAACAGTGACTCAATAACCACCCGTTACAACCAAGGTGGGCAGAAGAGCATCTCTGAACGCACAGTACGTCGAACTTTGAGGCAGATGGGCTACAGCAGCAGAAGACCACATCGGGTGCCCCCTCCTTTCAGCTAAGAACAGGAAACTGAGACTACAATTTGCACAAGCTCATCGAAATTGGACAATAGAAGATTGGAAAAAACGTTGCCTGGTTGATGAGTCTCGATTTCTGCTGCGACAGTCGGATGGTAGGGTCAGAATTTGGCGTCTACAACATGAAAGCATGGATCCATCTGCCTTGTATCAACGGTTCAGGCTGGTGGTGGGGGGTCATGGTGTGGGGAATATTTTCTTGGCACTCTTTGGGCCCCTTGGTACCAATTGAGCATCGCTGCAACGCCACAGCCTATCTGAGTATTGTTGCTGACCATGTCCATCCCTTTATGACATAATGTACCCAACTTCTGATGGCTACTTTCAGCAGGATAATGCGCCATGTCATAAAGCTGGAATCATCACAGACTGGTTTCTTGAACATGACAATGAGTTCGCTGTACTCAAATGGCCTCCACAGTCACCAGATCTCATCCAATAGAGCATCTTTGGGATGTGGTGGAACGGGAGATTCGCATCATGGATGTGCAGCCAACAAATCTGCGGCAACTGTGTGATGCCATCATGTCAATATGGACCAAACTCCCTGAGGAATGCTTCCAGCACCTGTTGAATCTATGCCACGAAGAATTGAGGCAGTTCTGAAGGCAAAAGGGGGTCCAACCCGTTACTAGATGGGGTACCTAATAAAGTGGCCGGTGAGTGTATATGACAACCAACTGAATATTACCTTCTAGCCCCTCCCATTCCGAGCGTGTTTCAACTGCTACGGTGGCCGAAGCCAAAATGAGCTCTTAGTATCTCCATCGTTTACACACAGCTTTTCTAGCCACTCCGATATTAACCTTGTTCTTGATGCTTTGCCTTTCACAATGTTGTTTTAATTCTACTCCCCCGGCTGGCATTCATCACAGAGCCACTAAAAGCCACACAGTCTAAATATGTGAAAGGCGGAGGTATGTCCCCCTTTGGCTACGGAATTTTAAAGATGGAGGTGCTACATGGCGGCCGTCATTCGAGCGGCTTGCCTGTATGTATTCTGAATGAACACTTACGAGAATACTTTAATTAGTTGGTGGAAGAAATTCCACATAAATAAGCACATTTGTGAAAGAACAAAGGTTTATTTTTCTTAGAATCAACTCAAAAAAACTACACAATGGAGGTTTAAGGGAAGCCAACATGTCAAGCCACTTGAGGATTTTCTGGTTTTCCTTTGCATGTCATTTTTACTTATTTTGTTGTATATGTAACACAGTATTTTTTTTACGCATGTGCTAAATCAAAAGAAATCAAATGAAATCAAATCAAAGGCCCAAGATGAGTACAATGCCAGCATTGCTCCATCTTTGGATGTTGTTTTGATTGAGAGCCCCCTAGTGGCAGAACGTGACAGATAGTCGGTTTGGGGGCCTTGGCTTGAAGACAAAACATTTTACACTAAGTGCTTTGTCCTTCGTGTCAAAAAAGAGCCGTTTCATTTCTGCTGCAGTCCATCACTGGTCCTCCTTCCACTGAAACCTGACAGCAACCACATCAGACACAAGTAGGGCTGCATGACTATGGAACAAATCACAATCCCGCTCATATTAAAATCACTATTTAACATGATTACTCATTGTCTGTTGAAAAGATGTTGCAATTATTGAACTTAAAAAACAGTGAAAATAAGTTAAAGGCCCTGAACACCCACACAGTCGTTTATAGTTAATGTGGCTAATTGGACCTTTTCCAGGACTGTGTGGGTGTCTATGGACTGAGGGATTGACATCTTCCTGAGCCCACTGTTAAGGCTTTGACACACCAACCAAAAAGTGCCTTCGAACACACCAAAGCAACGCCGACTTGAGACGATCTGCGCGAGACGTAATACATCTCCATGACAGCAGGCGGCGCTCATCTGTATTGGCGCACAAAAAATTAAAACCGGCAGCTGGTTAAACGAAATGCGTCACGTGGGTCTGGCTTCCCCGGAATTTCAAAACCGACCATAATGGCGGCTTGTCTCGCTCATTGTACTCGTCATTTCCGTGTTAGCACTCCAGCATTGAAATTAGTCATTGAGTCCGACTGCCCGCACACCGATTCAACAAGTCAAATTGGCCCAAATAAAGGCAAACGGCTCCTCTGACTGACGACGGCATGGAACCCGCCGAACAGAGTCGAGTCACCGACCCCCCAGAGTGTCCGACAGCCGATTATCGGGTTGGTGTGTCAGCGCCTGTAGTGTTGTTGCACCTGTTAGGGCGGGACAAATGACACCATTGTCATCCTCATTGGTAGAAAAGATGCGTTACCTAATAAATTCCCATCGTATCGACGGCCCACCTTCAACATGAGCAGAGTCGAATCCGCCAAAATAACTGAAATCACCTGTGTGGCTGTTCAGAGGCTTTTAACAAATCAACAGTGAAAACACCTAAACTGTGAAATTTATACTTTTCCTGTTTGAACAGACAAAATAAGAGTTTGCTTGTAAAAGTAATGTGCAAAATAATATTTTTTCTTGATTACAGTGTTTTTAGGAGCCAAAATCATAATTGCGATTCAAATGTCGATTAACTGTACAGCCCTGTGTAATGCACAGTCAAAACCTCGGCTCGCTGTCATGTACAGAACAGACAGATATTAGAATCTTCATTTTCCCTCTCCTCCCCCATGCTGGTTAAAAGCCAAACAGGATGTTGTGCTCCAAAACTGTGACACAGTGGACAGTCAGAGTTCAAGGTTGGATCTTCTCCGCTCGTATTAATGTCAGGGCTGAAAGCTGTGTCACGGAGGAACTAATGTGAGCTTTTTGTCTGTGGAGTCTGACATTACCAGAGGAAACACACACACACACACACACACCACACACACACACACACACACACACACACACACACACACACACGAGGACAGAGAGCTAGAATGATAGAGAGGGGGATTTTTTTTTTCCTTCTTCACGTCTCCAGGCAGTTATTTTCAAAGGAAGATTGCCAAGAACTCTCTGGAAAAGAAAAAAAAAAAACAGCCATTGGAAAAAGGGATCCAATTCTTTTGGTGGAATCATTAAAACTGATCTGCTGAGGAAAAAATCTGGAAGGTCACGATTCAAGCCAGCTGGAAGTTAAAACCGAAAACAAAAAAAAAGAAAAAATACCTCTGTACCCGAAAGCATTTCCTGATGACGGCACAAAACTGCCCGCAGTTCAAAATAGGTTCAATGAAGTCAGTGCTACCGTCTAACACACTCTTAAGAATGCACAGAATGTAGTCTGAGCCGGTCTCAGTCGGGAATTCAGCTACACATGGGCCAACCAGGGTGATGGGTGAAGTTAACCGAAACACTTCCCAGTGTGAAAACAAATATCATCCAACCGCAGCGGTTAGTCAGCATGAAGCTGATTGGTGTCCGTCACACCATAGCCCTGAGTGAGTAGTGAACCGAGGCTGAGCAAACAGAGAGAGGCTGCTATTCATTAATACACAACCACCTCTGAGCTGTAGAAACACACAACATACCACATACTGTGGTGAGAGGAGCCACGTCATCAACTGGGAGGACAAAGAGAAAAAGCACAGGCAACAAGTCAGAGTTCTAGAAGAGAAGAAGAAGAGTAGATTTTGAGTTGCAATATTGTTTCATCTGTCAATGAACAGTACAAGTCTTTTTGACTGTTTAGTCCAGGGGTTCTTAAAACTTTTTTTCAATAATGTACCCCCTGTGTAGGGATGGACAACTGCCTAAAATCCATATTGCGAAATACATTGCAGCCTCTTGCGATAACGATATAGCCTATATCCCGATATATAAATTATAATAAAACCATTTTAGAACAGGTTACATAGATCCTAAGGAAAGCCAGAAAATAATTTGAGTATCTATTTAACCAGTCTTTATGTTGTCGCTTATAGTAAAAGGCTGACTTTTCAGTGAGATGGTTTGAAGTCCTTTAAAAAATTGTTGGGTTTTTTTTGTTGGTTTTTTGAAAGAAATGTAAAATGTAGTTTTGAGAACATTTATTGTG
The DNA here is from genome assembly GCF_008692095.1 of Etheostoma spectabile. Classification (NCBI taxonomy): domain Eukaryota; kingdom Metazoa; phylum Chordata; class Actinopteri; order Perciformes; family Percidae; genus Etheostoma; species Etheostoma spectabile. Next base: position 3,291,451 of record NC_045754.1, read on the forward strand.
CAAAACTGTAATTATACAACACAACGTTGAAGATTAATAAAATTCCATTAGGCCTACACTAGTTGCAGAGACTTTAACAAAGTATTGGGTGTCTTCCCTTCACTGCATACCATTCTAAAAGGCACTACACTACGTTAGTTTAAGTCTTTGGTTCTTAAACGCCACCCAAGATGCAGAGAGCAGGACGAACTGGTGTCCTTTTAGTTAAGGATAACACATCCACAGTCAGCCCCCAGCCAGCTAGCAACCATCCACTATCACTACAGCCCCGGTCCGGGGACACATCCACAGTCAGCCCCCAGCCACTAGCAACCATCCACTATCACTAGAGCCCCGGTCCGGGGACACATCCACAGTCAGCCCCCAGCCAGCTAGCAACCATCCACTATCACTAACAGCCCCGGTCCGGGGACACATCCACAGTCAGCCCCCAGCCAGCTAGCAACCATCCACTATCACTACAGCCCCGGTCCGGGGACACATCCACAGTCAGCCCCCAGCCAGCTAGCAACCATCCACTATCACTACAGCCCCGGTCCGGGGACACATCCACAGTCAGCCCCCAGCCAGCTAGCAACCATCCACTATCACTACAGCCCCGGTCCGGGGACACATCCACAGTCAGCCCCCAGCCAGCTAGCAACCATCCACTATCACTACAGCCCCGGTCCGGGACACATCCACAGTCCGCTAACAGCAGTTTACTGAACCGTAGGGAAACAGACAGGCACCCGAATCAGAACAGCGGCCATTATGACTTACTTTCCTTACTTTTACCGGTTCTTTTGGGTCACAAAAAAAGGGTATCAAACCATCTCTAAGAAAAAAAAAAGCTTTTTAATAGTAAATACAGCGCAAAAAAACCCCAACCAGTGTTTCCAAACGAAAGCTTATATGCAAAAAAAAAAAAATGATGTTTATTTAGTATATTGTTTTAGGGAATTACACATGTTGAATTTTTTGGGCCCCCGCGCCAAAACCCAATAAAAAAGAAGGAATTAAATTTTTTTCCCTTTTTTCTTTCGCAAAAGAACACCTTTTTAAGGAAATTACCATACCCAAAACTCACCAAAAAAGCAGTCGCACAAGTCAAACCTGGGTTTGGGGCTAAAAAGACCAAGGCCTTTTTCCCCAATTCCTAAACCGGACTTCGTTTCAAGACAAACATATTTTTTTTTACTGCGTTTTATCAAAGGTTTATTGGCAGTTGGGGATGATTCCCCCCAAACCGGGCTGTATATAAAAACCCACCTACTAGGGGGGTCCAGTACCCGGCTGAACGAGTATCCTACAGATAAAGCACTTTTTTTCCCCGCCCCCTCTCTCCTCTTGTCTCACACACCCACCACACAAAGTCGTTCTGCCTATTTGTGGGCCCTCATTGACAACGGTTTCCCGCCCCTTACCCTAACCCTTACCCCCAAAACCCAAACCTACCCTCACCCCACCCCAACCATAAACCCAACTCAACCCCACCCTAAAACCATCTTGTCTCAAAAAAAGCCCTTTAAAAGTTGGGGGCCAGCATTTTGGTCCCCACAAAACCTCAGGGCCCCATAAATTACTGTTTTTTCACAATGTTTGGTCCCCCAACACCATTGCTGAAGCTTGGGGTGCTGCATGTAAATATTTTCAAATCACAATAAATAAACAATTTTTTTATCATCATTCAAATTTCTGCTTAAAAAACCCAAAAAGGTTTTAAACCCCCCATTTTAAGAGAACCGACCCACTTCCCGGTTAAAACGACACTTCCGTTTTTGGCCCCCCCATCCCCAGTACGACCATACGTTTCATTTTTGAAAACCCATATGCAATAGTACAATATAATTCCAATCTCTATCATAGCCCAATTTTTTATGTTAATATTGCATATTGTTTCTATTGCCCATTATTACCCTGTGCAATATTTTTTGAGTCAAGTAGCCCCTAACCAGCTCAAAACATTTTTTGGTAGAGATAGGGCTGGGATGGTTACCGCTTTACTGTAATACCATGTGCCACTACTGCGGCGATGACGTCATCACCGCCATTACTGAATTTTTACTTTTTTTTTAATTTGACTTTTTAACGGTGGAAGTTACAGGGAACAGATTTGTGTAATATGAAATACATTGTGTCGTTATCCTCATCGACTGTCTTCTATCCTACATTCAAGGAAAGAAAAACAAACTTGAGTTGCTCGTCACTTCAGCTTTGCAAATGAGGATGGACAGTCCATTGAGCTGGGGTGGACGTGGACACATTAACGTTGCAGTGTTTACCATTGCACATTAGCCTAGCAGAGTTACCCTAGCTAGCAGAGTTTCCTTCTGCTTATAGCTTAACAAAACCGCACAGTTGAGTTTCCGACTGCATGCACGTAGTGTAGCCTAAACCGAGCAGCTTATATCGGTTATATTAGACAGAGAGCAACAAGTTAGCGGACTGCGGAGTCGCCCTCTCTGCTCTCTGCCTGCTCGGCTGCGGAGACCGCTGTGCTGCGAAGCGTTTGCAAACTTTTTTTTGTGGAAAGGAGAGGAGAAAACGCAAGAATAGGCCGTAAATGACAGCACAACACAGTAAAGGCTCTCACATTGAGCTGAAATGGAAAACACTGTGCGTCACTTTACCGGCAGTATTGACAACACATAAAGCCACTGTGTCCTGAGAAGCTCTAGCTTGTTGTTTTATAATTCACTTAACTCACTTTACATCAATTTAGCTTACTCTTTCCCTCTCTCTTTCTCACAGCGGCACTCATACGCTACTCTACGTTACCTCTTGATCCTTGGGGGCATGACGTCTCTTACTTAAGGAACCCTGCCATTCGCACCCTAACTTATGCTACTGTCGTTAGGGTGTTGCGGGTTGTATACCGCTCTACCACAGGAATGTCATTGCTTTTCAACCGCAGTAAGAAAAACTCCATACCACCCCAGCCCTAGGTAGAGATGTTCCATTGGGGGAAGGGGGGTTGGGGAATTGATTGATTAAAATATCAATCAAGCCAACACCAAAGATTCTTTTGTACCTTAGAATAATGTTTCCACAATCATTTCAGTGGTTCATTAACTCGTTGAAATGAGACAAGAATAATAATGGTAACAGTAATGGACAATTCAGCTCCCAACCTGTAGGGGGAACGAAGAGAAAAAGTGCTTTGGTGCCTTCAGTAAAACGTGCTGGTTGACAAGTAGCTAATGCTAGGTCTATAATGTTAGCTAATTCTTGGTGGGTAACGTAAGATTAGGACCTTGTTTAACACGGTGAGTTATTTTTAGTATGATTGTTCTGAGCAAAGTTTACAGCTCTGGGCTAACCCACTAATTCATCAGTACTGTATACCGTCGACTGTATAGAGAGACGACTAATCTATTGGTAATTTAGCTAGGTAGCACACACCTGTTTGACTGCCTCAGTCTCCCGGCCCTGCAAGGCTTCAGTCAGGATGAGAGCTGACAACAGCCCCGGTCCGGGGACACATCCACAGTCAGCCCCCAGCCAGCTAACAACCATCCACTATCACTACAGCCCCGGGGACACATCCACAGTCAGCCCCAGCAGCTAAAAACCATCCACTATCACTACAGCCCGGTCCGGGGACACATCCACAGTCAGCCCCCAGCCAGCTAACAACCATCCACTATCACTACAGCCCCGGGGACACATCCACAGTCAGCCCCCAGCCAGCTAGCAACCATCCACTATCACTACAGCCCCGGTCCGGGGAACATCCACAGTCCGCTAACAGCAGTTTACTGAACCGTAGGGAAACAGACCCAGGCACCCAAATCAGAACAGCGGCCATTATTGACTTCTTATCGTTAGCATTACGGTTCAGGTACTGGTCAGCAAAAAATGGTATCAAACCATCTCTAATGAAAAGAAAAAAAAAAGCATATGTAAAGTAGTAGAATACAGATAAATGGCTGTCCCGTCCCCCTACCACTCATTTGGGGGAAGTAGGATGGGCTCAGAAACGGTTTTCCAACTCGGAAATTTTTCAAAAACTACACTGCCAAAGGAATTTTGATTTTTGGTTTAGAATCAGATCATCGGTTCCACATTTAACACAAGTAAGTTTTGCTTTCCGTAGTGACCAACGGTACTTCGAGGCACTACTTGTGTTGCAGCCACGGAGCACAGCAAGCGGCACTCTAAAGTGTGGCTTTTTTTACGTTGAAAAAGCCCAGTAAGACTGTAAATATCCAATGAATAAATAAAAAATTTTTTTTCTTATCCACATACCTTGTGTCTACTCCACCCGTTAAAGAATCAAAATCAAAAATCAATAATAACTGGAATCTACAGAAAGAATCGTAATTGGAACCAGAATTGTTCAAATCAAAACGATGCCCAACCCCAGTATGGAGTATTGTTTGTTATTTCCTATACACATGATGAGCGCCCGCCAAAACGTCTATTGTGTGGCAATAAATACTGAATTGGACTGCTGTCCTTGTAACTTTATCTATGACTATTAGATTTTAGGATCCAACAGCATAAAGTGTTTATGTGAATCCAGTCCTATTTTTCTAAAACACTAGGTTACATCTCCGTGTCTTGTTTTATTCTCCCAAGAGCCCAGAACAAACAGAAAGACATCAATTTACACTTATGGAACACCTTTAGCCTGCAGCAGACAGGAAAATTCTACTTGTACAACTTAACCACAACTTAGAGTTGCCGCTTTGAGGATAGCCACTCTGCTCTCACCAATGTGTTCAACACAACTAGTCTGGATCAACGGAAGTACATTTCCAGAATGAAGTCGGGCTTTGATCCTCAGTGTATGCTCTGTGTCTCATAACGTCATTACAGGAAATACCTTTGCGCTTGCAAGCTACATGCTACCCCCTATCCCAGAATGTATCTGAGTTGTAGCCAGACCTTAATCCACAGCATTGCGGAGATGGAGCTGACAACGCGAGACTAACCAAGACTTATGGCCTTAGGCGAACCCCCCTCCTTCCACACATTTCTAACAGCATAATTATGGGGGTGGTTGTTCAGACTGAAAACAACAGGGGGCTGTGCGTTTTCAAGCACTCAGTGAGACATGACACACAATACTGGAAGACCAGTTTGAGTATTAGATCTATGAGTTTGAAGGTTTAAAACCATGAGACAGGTATTCACACTGGTTGCGTTGTCTCTCATCACAACAATCACGAGGTAAAGCAGAAAAACTGCTTTCCTATCACAAAGTAATCCATCAGGAATGTGTTCTTGCAATACAGTAATTCCACCACAGCTTTTTTTTATTGACACATGACGTTGTCTGCATCACCGTACTAGGGCTGTAAATGATAAAGATGTTCCTGGGGTTGGACAATAGCTTCAGGAAGAGAATATTTCTTGCGAAGCATCCCAGTGACTGAGTAATCACAGAGCAGCCCCCACATCCCACAACAGTACTGATCATCAGAACTCCGCTGTCAGCACATTACTTGGGAACTGCTATGCTTTGCCATCATCCCTGTGCTTCCCATCAGTGGGAGGGAAAATGTAAACAAGAACAGACCATGACAAGTACAGTATCTGATGTAGAAACAACAAGTAGAAGAACACAAGTAGTTTGTACAAAGTGTTCTCCGACCACATATGAAATCAAAAGTGTTTATAGCCTTGTTGAATGGTCTACACTCGGAGGGGGAGTAAAAAGTAGTCATGGGCCAGTTAACGGTTTCAAGGTATACCGCGGTTTAAAAAAAAGGTTTTTTTAGAAGTCTTCAAGGAAAAGAAAGTGCAGTTTAAAAATCCTGGAAAACCTTCATAATATTGCAACCGGTTGTAGATAAGAAAAGTGTAAAGAGTGAGTAAAAACTGAGAAAGAAAAATAAACTGAGTGAGGTACAAACCCCTGCGTACTTTCCACACAGCTGGCCAATCACCGCACCAAGCGGGTGTGAATGTCAGATTTTCGGTTTTGGAAAAGATACAGAAATGTAATGTACAGTAACTTTGTTTTTATTTTACTGTAAGAACGGTACTTCTTTGTTGGACTTGTTTATGATCTTGTCTTTGCTGTTGCAAACCGCAATTTCCCCACTGTGGGACAAATAAAAGGTTTTCTTATCTTATCGTTTAATCCATTGTTGGAAAGCAATTGGAGTACACTGGCATTTTAAACCCTTCCTTTTTCACCACGGACACCAACTGTTTGAACCCCTCCCCACTGGCATGAGGCTGCTGCGGGCCATCAGGACCAAAACCTCCCAACATAAAAACTGTTTCTTCCTCTCAGCAGTCAGCCTCACCAACAAGGCCCCGGACCCCCACTGACTATAGCCGCTTTCCGACCAGAGAGATTTTTGCAGTTCTTAGAAGATCCCGTTCACAGATTTTTTTTCTCATGTTCTGACTAGACCAATTTGGGGATTATTAAGTTCATCTGACCACAGTTCCTGTAACTCTTTCAGCTCCTACTTCAAGTTTGACCTAGGTCTACGTTGATCGGTCCAACTTAAAAGTCACGCACCCACAGTGCGCCATCTGTAGAAGCCAGGAGGAGTCGATAGTAGCATCGCAATATTTTCCATCAAGTATGGATCTTTTATTTTATAAATAATACCCATGCAAGTCTTTTCTGAAGGCTCATCTCTAGCCTGCACTCCGCAGGTATATAAAACCCCAAAAACTGTGCACTAAGAGGCCAAGAGTTGCACAAAGCTGCAAAGCTGGGTTTAAAAATATCTTGAAATAAAGCTTTAAAGTTGAACCCAGTCTAACAATTGAAAGGGACATTATCGCGTTTCAAGACCTATCAGTGATAACTAGCCATATAAAAAAATGAAGGGCAACTGATTTACAGTTCTATGATGCTCTTAAATATTTAACCAGTTTCTCAACTTATCTTGGGTTTATAGAACTTTTTTTTTTCTGTTCAATGACATTAATTTCATTTATTTTATGTTCTTAAACTTAACAGCAGCTGAGAATCATACTTATTATAGTATCAACACGTTTCTAATTATTCCAATGCATCTTTTGTATCTGCTTTTGTCAGTGTGGTACTTGATTCCACTTATTAAACAGTATGTTTTTACCTATTCTAATCAGCAGCAGATGTTCCTCCCTGATGTAGTTTAGATTTACGGTTTCTATTTTGGCCAAATTCCCTGTCATATGTATAACATTTTAATAAGTGGATGGTACTTGGTGTTCATTTGGCGACTTCCAACTAATCAGATTTGGTTCCAAATTAAATCTATACCAAGTTTCCTGCAGAGAAGCTCAGCCACCCAGATCCACACACATGGATCTCACCCATCGGTATTTACTATGTGATATGGCACGTCTGTTCTTTTTACCTGAGGGTTAATGTTTTGTTTTATTTAAATGTTTACGATGTTTAGCAGAGGTGGTCTCCACCACTATAAAACAGATTTTACAGAAAGTATAAAAAACAGAGCCAATAGGACCTTCCTGCACCGAGCATACATGTGATAACTACTTGAGAGCTTCTTTTAAAACTTTACTCCTGCAAGTATGTGTGAATCAGAATCCGTTTTATGGCCAAATATGTGTACAAGAACAAGGAATGTGACTGTAGTTTGCATTTGCTCACAATAGTACCCAGTTCCAGTAGACTTGTAGAAATTGCATGCCAGAAGAACTTTTAAGTCCAAAGTTGTTTTTTTTTTACAAAACCGGTGCTAAAAAAATACTTTTAACAAAATGGCACCGGTGACAAAACATTCCTTAATTGGGGTCTGAACCTATACTTCCACAAAAAAAAAAAAAGGCGGAGAAAGACTGTCACTCCATTAAAGACTGACTAAGGCTATATAGTGAAATGTACATTATAGGATCTCTTTAAAATGTAATAACAATACCTAATAACCATAACTTATGTTACCCGTCAATTGCTGTTAAACGATGAAAACAAGAAGGGTATTTTACAATACATGAATGCACCATGAGTTTACGAGTTGCAATTGAACGCACCATTAAGTCCCGTCAGTGTTATTTTATTTTAAAATCAGACCTAATGGAAACCAGGCCACCTTGAGATACAGTGGGGCTGGAAAGTTTGGGCACCCCAGGTAAACATTTGTATTAATGTGCATAAAAAAAGACAAGAAAAGACGGAAAAATCTCCAAAAGGCCTCAAATGACAGATTAAACATCCGTATAATATGTCAAAAAAAGTTACATTTTATTTCCATCATTTACACTTTCAAAATAACAGAAAACAAAAAATGGCGTCTGCAAAAGTTTGGGCACCGCTCCCTTTGGAAAGCTGAGACCTGACAGTGTCATGGATTGTTCTCAATAATCATCTGGAAAGACCAGGTGATGTCAATTTTAAGGTTTTAAATGCCCAGACTCATCTGGCCTTGCCCCAACAATCAGCACCATGGCATCTTCTAAGCAGTCTAGAAAACTGAAACTGAAAATAGTTGCCCCCCCCCCATGCAGGAGAAGGCTATAAGAAGATAGCAAAGCGTTTTCAGATGCAAATATCCTCTGTTTGGAATGTAATTAAGAAATGGCAGTCATCAGGAACAGTGGAAGTGAAAGCAAGATCTGGAAGACCAAGAAAAATATCAGACAGAACAGCTCGCAGGATTGTGAGAAAAGCAAGTCAAAACCCACGCTTGACTGCACGATCCATCCAGAAAGACCTGGCAGACACTGGAGTTGTGCTACACCATTCCACTATAAAGAGATACTTGGACAAATATGGTCTTCATGGAAGAGTCTATAGAAGAAAACCTCTTCCAAGTCCTCACCACAAAAATCAGCGTTTGAATTTGCAAATGAACATATAGACCAGCCTGATGCATTGTGGAAACAAGTTCTGTGGACCGATGAGGTTAAAATAGAACTTTTTGGTAAGAATGAGCAAAGGTACGTTTGGAGAAGAAAGGGCACAGAATTGAATGAAAAGAACCTCTGTCCAACTGTTAAGCATGGGGGAGGATCAGTCATGCTTTGGGGGTGTATTGCAGCCAGTGGCACAGGGAACATTTCACGAGTAGAAGGAAAAATGGATTCAATAAAATTTCTGCAAATTTTGGACGCTAACTTGATGCCATGTGTGAAAAAGCTGAAGTTAAAGAGAGGATGGCTTCTACAAACGGATAATGATCCTAAACACACCTCAAAATCCACGGTGGATTACATCAAGAGGCGTAAACTGAAGGTTTTGCCATGGCCTTCACAATCTCCTGACCTCAACGTAATTGGAAATCTATGGATAGACCTTTAAAAGAGCAGTGCGTGACAGACAGCCGATAAACCTCAAAGAACTGGAAGACTTTTGTAAGGATGAATGGGCAAAGATACCTCACACAAGAATTGAAAGACTCTTGGCTGGCTACAAGAAGCGTTTCCAAGCTGTGATACTTGCCAAAGGGGGGGGGCAGTACAAGGTATTAACTCTGCAGGGTGCCCAAACTTCTGCAGACACCGTTTTTTTGTTTTCTATTATTTTGAAAGTGTAAATGATGGAAATAAAATCTAACTTTTTGTGACATTTTATACAAATGTCTAATCTGTCATTTGATGCCTTTCAAGCCTCACTGTAGATGAAAACTCCTTTTTTATAATAAGTCACAAATATGATAATGAACAACATTAAGGTAGGCCTTGATGATCCATCTGTTAGGTAAAGGTTTATGTTCTAGCTCTGCATTGTTGTCCTTTACAACTGTTTGACTTAACTTCCCTAGCAGCTCTGCACACACAAACACAATCAAACTGTTTGCTTGAAACGACAGCCAGACGCCACCCACAGGCACACAGACCATAAAGGAGGAGAAAACAAACAGACGCTTCAGGATGGGGGTTTTAAAGACGCTGAAGGATTCAGTCAGTATACAATACTGATTGCTTGTTAGTATTTTGAGAGCACTGTTTTGCTGCCTCATCAAAATTTCTAGATTGACGTGCTTTTCTTCATGAACCAACAAGCTCCATTCTTTTACATTTCAGTGTGTGTGTGTGTTTCTTTCTGATCAAACAATCATTACACCTTCAAAAAAGGTAGTGTCATCACTCAGGTCATAGTGTTAGTGAAGAGTTACAGCATTGAGAATGAAAAACACTGTAACTAAAAACTAACAATTGAGATAAACTTCTGTTAGTCTCATTTCCGTCACTATGTTGCTTTTTTACTAAGTTATGTACCCATTACTAAAAGAAGTGGTTCAAGATCCACAATACTCTTCTACTGTATCCATTTTGCAAGATAATGTGCCTCATATAGAGTATGATTTACTGTCCAATATTTACGATAAACTAAACGTTTTTTCAGCATTACATAATACACAGTAGTACAAATAACTATTACTCTTACATTTCTGTGTATTTTCTTATCTGTTGCACTTGAGCTGCTGTAACCAGGGAATTTCCCCAGTATGGGATGAATCGATTAGGTCCATCTTATCTTATAACTGTTCCATCAAGCTTGCCAAACACATACAGTACGTGCATGTTTCTCCTCCTGAAACTCAGCCTAATCAAATATCATCAAGGCAAGACCTGGTACTCCCATTCGCCATGCCACTGAGGCTCTGTACCAACTTTGGCGAAGATTGGTCCTTAGAAAGCATATTGCACTCCTTTGTATACAGCTCCCTGATGGACTAAGTTTAAAAAAGCAAGCATGCAGAAGCTTAAGGTTGCTTGTAGTGACTGTATGAGGATGCTGCTCAACAAACCCAGGTGCTCTAGTGCAAGCGACCTGTTTTGTAATGCAGGGGTCAGCACCTTCCTGGCATTATTGAGGAGTCAGATCTACAAATCCGTTTTTTGTCCTGACTGTCTCACAGAACAGCATTGTTATGCTGCTGGCAAATCCTGGGTTTGGTGCCATAGAATACCAAATCATCACTGTGGAAACACTGGTGTAAGTGTCTTTTATAGAAATGCAGTATTGTTGTTTTTGTTTTTATTTCTCTGTATACGTTTAGCTTTCTCCTGTATGGTGTATGTCATGTCTGTGTCTTCTGAATGGACGTTCAGTCTGGCAATAAAGTTGGTCAAAGATGAAGTTGATGTATTTTCTTATCTGTTGTGTTGCATTTGAGTTGCTGTAAAAACGAGGAACTTCCCAGTGTGGGATCTATGAAGTACATCTTATCTTATAATTGTTCCATCAGGCTTGTAAAACAAATAAGTGCATGTGTTTCCTCCTAAGGAGAAGACGACAACAAACTGGCAGAGCGGGATGTGTCAGTCACCACAGAGAGCTGTTTAAAAGCTGTGGGCTGAGCCAACATGCTGAGAGACTTGTTGTTGAGAGCTCACTTACAGAGGCATGAATATTTTCAAGTATCCATCTTTTATTATATATGTGTTGGTCAGTTTGTCTGCTTGACAATTGCATTTTGAAGCAAAAAACTTAAAGAAACAAAGAAATGTTGCTTTTTAGATGAAACAGAGTTTCCTTCTGGGGACATCACTTGAAATCGGGAATCTGTGTGTGTGTGTGTGTGTGTGTGTGTGTGTGTGTGTGTGGTGTGTGTGTGTGGTGTGTGTGTGTGTGGTGTGTGTGTGTGGTAGTGGTAGAACTAAAAATGGAATTATTATTACATGGTAGTAATCCACCACTAGGGTTTTTTTTTAATAAGTTCTTTTTATCTTGCCAGTAAATTACTGGTTCACAGTTACCGTATGTTTATTACTCACAACCTAAAATTATGTTTACAAGCTTGGGAGTATCTCTGAGTGCAAAACCATATTTATAAGATATCTAATTTAAAAGATAGATATAAAAGAAATCATTTGAATAACCCTTTCAACCAGAATATCCTGTCATTTGTAAAAATCTTACTTTACTTTGGGATTTACCCTTTTACCCCAAAAAACATTAAAGAGAAAGTGCTGGCTTGTACCTGAAACATACAGTGTGTCTACTACACAGGCTACAAAAGAAGTGAAAAGTGAAATGCAGTGGGCTGAAGGCCCATTGGATGGGGTCCTCATCAAGGGGTTTCTGCTGAAGGATTTCAGGAATGTGATGTATGCAGCTCGGAGAGGAGCATGGACTACTGATCACACCACATGCAATGGAACCCAGATGGGCCCCTGCCCGACCTCCTCCTTTTATGGAAGTGCACTCTCTGACAAGAGGAAACTGGGCCATGATAGAAAACCAGAGTCATTAGGGTTTACGGACAGATTTAGAATACAGATGCTTCCAAATGGAAAAGAGGAATTGAAATCTTATCAAAATGTATCTTATTAATATGTACCCCAGGGTTTTACACCCAGAAAAGTTGTTTAGCCCGGTGGCGAGAGCCCAGCTGGGACCAGACACCACCTGATGGCAGCATTAATATAGAGCCCGTTCCTTTCTGTGATAACAGAATCCTGAACAGATGTGTGAAATTACGAATTTAAAAAAGCTACAACACAGACTCCATCATCATTAAGTCAGTGCCAGGAGCTGACTGGAGATATGAAAATCTGACTGTGTCTAATTTTCCAACCGAGCCCCAATGTAACTGTAGTTTGAAAAACATCTTAAAAATACATTAAAAAGATAATTCCCCGAATTCCCCCGCCTGGTGGGGGACAACTAGGCCCGGTGGGCCACCATTTTTACAAAAAACTGGGGGAAACCCTGTATCAACCTCCAAGCTGTCTGTGGTACTTTAAATGGAAGGATCACAAAGGACAAAAATACAAAGAGTGGACATGCATGTAATTTACACAAACCTTTCCAGCATTTCTCCATGTCTTAAGTCATTTTTGTAAATCAAGTATACTTTAGTATCAAAACATGCCATTGAGTTTTGCATAGGCAAATATATTTTTTGCAGGTATTTCCACTTCTTTATTATCTGAAGGCGCTATTAAACTTGCTCCGTTTATACTACATTAGGTGATGGCACAAGTGGATGTGTTAACAAATGAAGTAAGCAAGTAAACTTCTTGCATGCAGTCCACGGTGAACTAAGAACCAAATGTAACCAACGCCACTACTTTGCTTCTAGCATGTGGAAGAGATGGGAGGGGGACAGCACTGATTACACGGAGGTGGACCAGAAACCACCTGAACTGTCATAAGACAGCCTTCAATGACAACTTTCAAACTTTAAAGCTGCCATAATCTCAAGACACGCAGCCTCGTGTCTGATCATCACTTTTCTATCAGCCCATGTTTGACAGTAATATAAAATTTCTGAAGAGTCCATTAGCCACATTGTATTGCAAATCCAATCATCAGACCATATGACATTAAAGGTTCTGCATGCGCTTCGGATGCCATCTAGCAGGATCTCTGGTTGTAATCAGTCCTTTCCTGCAGAATTGGCAGAATGCTAGTGTGTTATAGGCAACAACGACTCGACCTGTAAGAAATCGAAAGGACATAAGTACTCGTTCATTCAACTTTTCGTTCAAACCATGTTGAACTTGCAAAAACCACAATCTAATCTGAGATTTGTCAACGACAATCAGGACAAAGACAAATTTAGCCGTCTGGCTCCATAGAGTCCCATTCATTTTGCACTCACCCGCGGTCACCCCCAGTGGAACTCTGGTGGAACTGCAACCAAATTCGGTACCGTTTCTACACTGAATGTGTATCCAGGGTTTCCTCTATATGCAATTAGCAGCGGCGCAGCACTGCTGCTATATAAAAATCTCCCCAAAGTCAATAAACTCACCACCTTTACTTTAACTCTTATATTGTCTGCACTTTCGGGACCCTCTCGTATCCCTCGGGTCACATTGACCCATGACTGATTTGGGGTTTTGAAACAATTCTGAAATAAAATTTTACTTCATAATCTATTAACAAATATTGTCTTCCCCTCAATATCAAACAATTGAGATAACATATGTTTAGGGAATGCAATCAGTCTCTACTAGCACACAATTACAAATGGAAGTGGGATTCGTTTGTTGTCAGAAGGTTATAATTCATGTTAAAAATCCACTATGGAAACAACATAAGAGGTCATATCCAGAATAATGTTCTGAATTGAGTCAGAAATACATGTTTATCACAGAAAATAAGGTAAGGCCGTTGAATTTCAGGTAGAAAAAAATGTAACTTGTACAATTTTTCTTCTTGTAAAAATTTGAAATGGGTCAATTTGACCCGAATACCACACAAGGGTTAAGCAGCCAAAGTGACAAGCAACGATTAGAAATCCAACACCCCCAGACGTTGCCACCGTTAAGCCCTGTTATTGGTTATGCCAGGCAAGCTATTACCATGAAGTTCTGCAAAGAAATAGAGATGATGCATAACAGCTCTTTGTCTTAATGGAATGTCTGTTATTTAGCTAACTGCATAGTCAGACAGATAGAAGACACAGTATTTAAAAGGATCAGATAGGTAGGAAGGCTAAACTCTAGTATCCAAAAATATTAAAAACCACATGTCGCCAACCCACCACAACATTATAGAAGTTCCCTTTCAAAATGTCCTCACTTATTGCGTATTGGGGGGTGGTGCCGGTGGTAGAAGCGTAAGCAGAAAATATTGGATCAGAGTCACGGTTTATTGATAAATAAACGTTGACTCACACAACAAAAGGCTTTTTGTATGCATACAACAAAATCAATTTCTCATTTAACCTTGCTAAGGCACACTATTTCTACACACTTAAATACTTTACAGTGTTGTTGAATTGATCAAAACACACACGAAAACATATTTTCATGTGTCAGACGGAGTTGACAAATGTCAAGTTACTAAGTGAGTAAATGGCAATTTCTGTTCGTCTTCATGGTATGTTAGATGAGACCCGTATTTATGAAGATACCCAATTCAAGTTAATGTAGTATCGCTTTTTCAAAAGTACTTTGGTCACTGATCTCAAGAATCAGTGATATACTGTATTACTACTATTATGAATACATTTGATTTGACATGACTTATTTCAGCGTTATTTGTATTAAATCTTGAAGCCTTTTATTAAATGTAATTCAACAACTGCGTACAAATATGTGCCGAAAGCCTTTTTTAGTTATATTTATATATAAGTACGTTTTTAGTGTGGTCAACTTGCAGATTTGTAACTTTTTAAGTAAAGACTTTTCAAAATGAATCTTCACATACAACTAAAAACTTCACTTCAGTTATGAAAGCAGATATGATGTTCCTTATGAAGGATACCCAGTCCAACCAGAAAAACACCATCATGCGATTGCATAATTAAATGCATAATAAGATGTAATTACGTGGCAAGCCAAACATTCTCTTTTTCATCAAACCGCAGTTTTTGCAAGTTCCCGCAATTTCATACAGAAAATTGCATAAATATCTTGCATATTCCATTGCATTTTTTAAGAAAATGTGCCGCATATTCAAGGAGTTTTGCCTGCAACAATCACAAAAAAACATTTTCTGAAGGACTGGATAGCCAGACTCAAGAAAGCTTTAAAACTTACATCGCTTTTGATATCAATGAACGTCCGTTACATTTGGGGGGGGGGGTGCGCGCGATCACGGAATGCTTGTATCATGTGGACACACCGACAGTAGTGTTGTCCTTACTTAGAATTCCTCATGGGACAACAAAGTCAACAAATGAAACCAGTGGCAATCACTGGCTGGCGAATGATGGAAAAACATTCAAAAATAACAGAAATTATAATATGCTGTAAAGCAACATTATTGTAACTATTTTCAATTTATTTTGGTGCTACACTGCCTTTCCCTGTCCTGGTTTCCTCCCCGGGCACAATTCTCCTTCACAATTCTACTGTATTATATTAATAATAATAATAACTTTGACTTATATAGTGCCTTTCACAAACCCAAGGACGCTTAACAAATGGGAGGGGGGGGGGGGTTAAGAGGTGAAAGGTGTGAGGCCAGGAGACTCAATGAAATTCTCCTTCACAATTCTCCTGTATTATATTTAATATACTATCTATTATACCCCAACTTATGACACATTTTAACACCTTTCCTTTGCACGATTACAACCTAGCTCAATTATGGAAAAATCATAATCACGATTATTTTGGTCAATATTGAAATCAGGACTTTTTAAACACAATTACTCATTGTTTTCTGGAAAGATGTTGCAATTATTAAACTTAAAACACACAAACAGTTAAAGAAATCAAGAATGAAAACATCTTCCCTCTTCATACTTATCCTGTTTTTCCATTCAGAACCATAGACAGTTACAGAAATGGACCAACAGTCTCCGTTGCTCTGCACGGAGACCAGTGAAGGATATTAAAAACACTTTTCCGGTGATAGCTGAGCGTAACTGCGCAGCCTCCCACTGAGCTTGGATGGATGGATGTTACGCTTTTCTAGATAATTTTTTATTATATATATATATATATATATATATATATATATATATATATCGGTCGATATATCAGAATATCAGATTTTTAATTAATCAAATATTTATATCGTATCGGCATTAAAAATCCTTCATTTGTTTGGGCTTTACCTACTACTCTACAGTTTCCTTCCTTGTGGCGCTTCCCCCTCTCTCCCTCTTTCCCTGACCCCCCGGGGCTGGAGAGGGGCAGCCCGTCGGGTCCACACGAGTCTGTCCAGCTGTCTTCCAGAGACCACCAGCCTCCCATTCCTGCTCACGGAAGGCATCCAGGACCTGGGGGTGTGTGGGGGCAATGGAGGACAGACATCCGTGGGTCCCTGGCGTGGCCTCCCCCCCTACTGCTGGTACTCTGCTGGAGTACCAGTGGCATGAATCAGAAAACTAAACCAACTTGAAATTATTTAAACATAAAAATGCTGTTGTAGTTTATTTATTATTTTGTTAATTTTCATTCTTTAAAAGTCACCAGAATGCAGGAAACAAATTATCTGAAACTAGAGCTGGGCGATATGGAGAAAATCAAATATCACAATATTTTTGACCAACTACATCAATGTCAATATGGCCGCAATATTGTAGGGTTGACTACTGGTGCTTTCAAATACAAATTTGCACAATGAGATTTGCGATAAATAATCTTCAGTAATGTGGATATAATGACTAAGTGGGTAAAGACAAATAACAGACCAGCTCCGGTAAACTCAGAAAAACAGTATCAAGATATTCCGATATCCAAAATCTGAGACAATATCTAGTCTCATATATTGATGTTGATATAATATCAATCCATTGCTCAGCACTATCTAAAATTCCAATTAGTTAGAGGGGAGAACCCAGAGACAGCAGTGGGCGGTCATAAAAAGCCACGGTCGAGCTGGACGGTTTCCAGCAGCCTTCAGGCTGAACAGGAAGTCACGGAAACACTCACATCCTGTTAGGGTCAATTCAGATTTAATAAAATGTTATCGGACCGAAATATCAGCTTATAAGCAAGTCTCAAGTTGTTTTCATTAAGACAGAGGAGCTGTCAAAATGCTCTACACGTGATCTGTTGCTGATGTTAACAACAGACTGAAGATGATCCGTAATCTCAACAGATTTTTCAGAAGTTTCCATAAAATGTCATAATGTTGAGTCAATTCTCAACCAATCAGCTGTTAGATCAGCTGAGAGCCAGGCAACATCACCTTTTGTATTATGACTTCATTTCCGTCAGTGATTCTGACTCTATGATGATAAATAATTATAACAGCTTCATGCAATCTGGGTCTTGCGATCGGTGGAGAGCAACCGCGGCGCCTGGCTTTAAAAACTGCAGCCTCCTCGATCTCGTGAGAATATCGTTGCCAAAGTGTCCTTGAGGTCAAAGCAAGACGGGATCAAGTTGGACACAAATCACACCCACAATGCACCACAGAGTGCCACAGGAGGTCGTTCACTCCCGAGGCTGTCAAACTATATAACTCCTCCCTCTGAGTGTCACAAAACTGGATTTGCTGCATGTATCTCAACATCCATCCATCTTCATCCGCTTATCCGGTATCGGGTCGCGGGGGCAGCAGCTCCAGTAGGGGACCCCAAACTTCCCTTTCCCGCGCCACATCAACCAGCTCCGACTGGGGTATCCCGAGGCGTTCCCAGGCCAGGTTGGAGATATAATCTCTCCACCTAGTCCTGGGTCTTCCCCGAGGTCTCCTCCCAGTTGGACGTGCCTGGAATACCTCCCTAGGGAGGCGCCCAGGAGGCATCCTTACCAGATGCCCGAACCACCTCAACTGGCTCCTTTCAACGCGAAGGAGCAGCGGCTCTACTCCGAGCTCCTCTCGGATGACTGAGCTTCTCACCCTATCTCTAAGGGAGACGCCAGCCACCCTCCTGAGGAAACCCATTTCGGCCGCTATGTATCTCAACATCACATTAATATTCTTGGACAGTAACTTTATACACTTACTACTTGCTCTTATCTTACTCTTATTTTACCTTGAATTTGACTGTGAGCAACTGCAACTAAATAATTTCCCTGAGGGGATCAATAAAAGTATTCTGATTCTAACCGGCATGCATAGGGCGGCGATCGACGGTGATCGATTCCCCTGACATTAGTGAAACAGGATCATATTTTGTGGTGAAAATGTGTTGTGGTTTTTCCTCCGATGTCTTCCAGCTGCTCTGCTTGGGATTCGTCCTTCTGTAAGTCATTTTTGGGATACAATTTGGTTTTGATCAATTCTACAAGCAGCAATACCACAGGCCAAGCAATCAGCCTGACTTTAGAGCACCGCTTACTCTTCTTCATGGCTGCAACACAACTAGCGCCTGGTTATGTTAAATTTGGAACCGATGATCGAAACTAAAACTAAATATTTTCCAAAACGATGCCAAGAAAGAAACAAGTCCACTGGAATCGTGATATTTAAAATGATTCCAAGTTGGAAGCGGTTCTCGAAGCCCAATCCTATTTCTAAACAGATTTTCTATGCTGTATTCTGACAAAAAACACCACACACACACACACACACACACACACACAGGTCTATAAATACTGATATGGACACCTTTAATTTATATTTAAAATAGAACACATTTTTAATGTCCACCAAGGTGGAATTTTGCTCACCAGCCATACGAGACAGATAAACACACGGACAACATCTCAGATATAATAAATGGAGCATAAAAAGATGAAATGAAAAAAAAGAAACCATCAGGATAAAAAACGACCAAAACTAACACTTTTGGGACTGTGGCTTCCTGTTGCAGTGCTGCATACTTTCCTAAATGATCATATTAATAACAGACAGCGCCTATAATCCCTCTAGTACGTGGCTATCTAATTAGAAAACAGTGCGACATATCCACACACACAGGCACAGAGTGGGGGAATCAATCTATGTCGTACATCCATAAAGCAGCCACACAGCCCCCAGCCACTGGCTCCTCCCCTACACAAACAATCAATTACATTCCTTTTTTTTTTTTAAATCATATTAAAAAGACTTTACAATGGAAACACACGGTGCAGCATATCATCAAAATAAGTTATCGTATCGGCCTTTAGGATAACTCCATGAACTCTAAAAGTGTCCCTGTGATCCAATCCATAGACAAAGGGGGACGGAAAGAAAGTTTGCTTCCCATCATTGAGGGGGGGGGGGGGGGAAGTGGTGTAGGTCATATATATGTCAAGAATAATCACTTTGTACCCGGTTTATAGTCCGAAGACGGAGGATACACACGGTCCGGACAACTTCCGTCGAAGTTTAGGAGCTGGACTTTCATTTGTTGTACGCGAACGTTCCATCCAACCCCTGGGATAGACCTTCATACTCATAGACAGTTAACTCCGCTGAAATCTCAACTGTTAAAATTGGCTCACATTTCGGTCTTTGTTGTTGTAAAGCTAAACGTTAAGGGAATTATGGTTAGTGTCACTTAATGCAGCGCTCATTTTTTTTCTTTTTTACGTAACACCGGGCAGAAAAGAGGCTGCCGAAACTCAGGAAATTTCGGGAAAGTTTAAGCAGCTTTTGCTGTTGGCTAATGGACGTTAAAATGCCACTAGCTAGCTAGCGTCCTGCGTGTTACTTTCCTCTGAGAGAAAGGACGAGAGCTAACGGACTGTGTTTACGATAGAGTAGGCTACGCACTTTAATGCTTAAAAGGGTCTGAAAGATGTTTTTCACTCTGAGACAGAAAGGTAAAAGGTACTTACTTTGCTTCTAACTTCAGCAGATAATCCGTAGGCTGGCCCCTTATTAAAATGTGTCATTTTCTTGATTTTTTTGTTGTTTTGTTTTGTTGCTCGTAAAACCCTAATATATTTCCTCAGCTACAATGTAGCACAAATCCTGCTGTGGGGAAAACTCCTGCTTGACTGCTTTGGCTCCCTTGAACACCCAGACAGGAGGGAAATATTCCGTGAGGTTTACTGGAGAAGAGTACCAGAGACTGTAGGCTGCTATCTGCAGGACAGGCTCAGATTGCGAAGAAAAAAAAAAAAAGAAAAGTCTCTAAATGATTGACGTAGCCACAACAGCCAATCAGAGCAGCCGAATTTTACAGGGCTCCTCCCTCTCCTGTTGCTCTGTAAGAATGGGTCACGGTACAGCTTTTTAGCCTTAGCGGTGTAGCCTAATGTATTTTAGCGAGTGTCATGTCTGTACTAATATGAATATATGGACCAGAATGGACATATGGGGTCTGCGTGTTCTCCCCCAGGGGAAATTGTCAGCGTCAAAGACTTAATTTCCTGCATTCTGATTCACTTTAATGCACTAAGTTAGGTTGGAAATCCCTTTATTTAGCCTATGTGAAGGAAAACAGATGTCAATTCAAAATGTATATATGTTGTTACATTATATTGCACATTTTTAAGTGGGTATAAGTAAATCCTGGAGCTTTCTTAGTGGGTATACTGTATATACCTGTGTATCACATAGACTACACCCCTGAGTAGCCTACTATTGCAGATATTTGTATTAAGTATAACTACAAACATGTGAGTGTTGTTCGTGACATGAATGGCTTTCATAAACTGACTGCATGTTGACATAAATGGAACTGCCGTGGCCCGGTGACTACCAACTCTCACCATGAGTTTACACAGTGACTGCTTGCATTGTTCCTGGCCATTCAACACTCTTCGGTTAGACTAAAATCAAGTGTTAACATTTGAAGGTTTCATAAAAGTCGTTGAAATTAAGAGGGGTTGAATGATATAAGTTATTTGCATTGCTCGTCGTTATTCTATTATTGTCAGCTACTGTTTCTGTTAAAAACTAAGCCACTTTATTGGCATTCACTGACTTTCATTGGTGACAGTAAACATCCCCTCCATTCTGAGTTTAAGCTGATCCCTTCAGGGCCACGATACAGAGTACTCTGGAAAACACCAGGATCTACAAAAGATCCTTTTATCTACCTTTATCTACTACTTTTATACCCAGTGCAATAAACCAAATTATTAAATTCCACCAATCTGAGCCTTTCTACATATAAAAGACTATTGTGCACTGTGTATGTTATGTGTGTGTGTGTGTGTTGTGTGTGTGTGTGTGTGGTATGTTTGCAGTGATGTAATGTTTTATATGCAATCTGAACTAATTTAACAGGATGTTATTTTAGACCAAAGAGGATTTCCCGGCCTCAGCTGGACAATAAAAACTTGCACTCTGTTCTATATCTTAATCTAATTCTTCTAATCTATTACTATGTGCACAATTTCAATAAAATACTGATGGATATTCTTGACACTTCCAGATTTTGTTTGTTGCTACTGTCCCTTTCTTGCTATTTTTACCTCTATGTACTCCTAATTTTTTCATTATTTCAAATATTTTTACTTTTTTTATATGCATTGACACAAAGGTTGCGATCTTCATCTCGTTGTACTTGTAGAAGGACAATATAGGTATTCCATTCTATCATTTGATAAGCTTAGGTGGAGATACAAATTCAACATTAAAGTTGTGTACTTTTATTTACCCTATGCTCAATTCAAATCTTTTTTCCTGAAAAATAGATTGTGACCATAATTCTGGGAGGGAAAAACAATTCAGGTTTTTGTCTCAGGTCTCTAAAGATTAAAGATTCACTTCCAATTTCAGAATTCAGACTCAAGCTACATTTACACTGCTACGTTTTGGTTTAAAAATATGTACTTCACACTGATCTGGTTTTCCGAGCCCGTCGTTTCGTTTCCGGGATCATTCAGGTCCTGCCGGAAATTTCGTCGAATGTCCTTTTTTTCTCAGTCCAATCTGTGCTATCTAAGTTTTCTGTTGCATGATTAAAACAACCTTTGAACGTACACATGTTCCACCAACACAAATTCCTTCCCATGGCTATTTTGCAGCGGCACCGTGGCTCCGTCTGAGTAAGGACACATGGAAACCCTTCTGACTTCTGACCCTTTGGTTTGGAATCTGCGGGGTTGTGTTTATTGATCTTATTAGGACAATGCATATTGATGAACATTTCTATAAATGCACCAATGTTAGCCAATTGGCTACTTTTCCACTGCAGTCCTACCTTGGATGCATGTCTTTATGGTGTGAAGTAACCGGAGAACCCGGAGGAAAATCACACAAACACGAGGAGAACATACAACCTCCACACAGAAAGGCCCTGAACGACCTGGATTTGAACCAGTAACCTTCTTGCTGTGAGGCAGAAGTGCTGACCACTTAGCCACCGCGTCCGCAAACAGAGACCTTTGGCAACACTGACACAGACCCCAACGTTTCCCATCTTGATTTGCCTGGATGTCCCTCCCCTTCCTCTTCCTCTGTGTTTGCGTTCTAACCTCCGGTGGATTTCTGAGGACTATGGTTCACTGCTCCTCAGATCTCTGCAGGGTAACTCCAGACAGCTAGCTAGACTATCTGTCCAATCGGAGTTTTCTGTTGTACGACTAAAACTAATTTTGAACGTACACATGTTCCACCCAAACAAGTTCCTTCCTGAGCCTATATCGCAGCGGCACCGTGACTCCGTCCGGCGCCTAACGCCCCCTAAGACGAATGTGATTGGTTTAAAGAAATGCCGATAAAACCAGAGCCCGTTGTCCTCCCGTTGCAGAATGCTGAGTGAACTAGCCAGACCCTCTGTGGAGGAAGGTCTGTCATAGCGAGACAATATCGGATATCACGTCTCGTTCTCTGAGACTAAGCTACTAACGTTACCATGGCAACAACCAGCGATGGCCAGGGGGATACACGCTGCTTCCTTTTTATCCCCAGTATACAAGAACGTTGATGAGATATGAGGTTTGGGCGTGTTAGTTCAAATGGAGATTAGTTCTTCTACTGCAGATAAAACCACTTGTGGCTCAGAACTCTGCTTAAAAACCAAAACATAAAGCGATAAATGCAAATGCAGTCTATGTCCAGGTGGGAACGAAATATCACTCACTTCTGCAAAATTGGAGAGACAATGGACAGACTCTTTAGCAATGTAAGCCATTAAGATTGATAATTATGCAGCTATAAAATATTACATTTACATTTGCATGTAAATCAGCTATGACTAACACTGCGAGGCCTTTGCCCATTGGCATCATCTTGTTCTTCATTTTTCATTAGTTTTTTTGCGTCTTTACCTAATATGTGCCTAGTTTTGAAACTTAAGGTCAACTGTGTAAATTGACAAATATGTCTGGCATATGGGTGTAGTGTTTAAAGTGACAACACGTTGGTAAGTAGTACCAATTCATATAAAATTGTGTGTGTATATAATATGGTGTTTTTTCAGGTTTTGACGTATGACTAGAAATGGGATGGGACTCATAGAGTACAAAAATATTCAACTTAAGTAAAAGTGCTGTTACTTTGATGAACTTTTACTTAAGTACAAGTAAGGTTACTGATATAAAAATCTACTCAAGTAAAAGTTGCTCATTTAAAATGTGCTCAGAATAAAAGATAATGAATTACTTTTTAAAAGCAGGGGGAAATTATTTTATTATTATTACATATATATTATTACATCTTAAATATAAAATGTAAACTTATTATACTTATTTAATTAAGTCTGGGATTTGTTAAGGACACAAAGCCAAAAAATTCAAAAACAAAACAAAATACCTTTTAAAAAAAAAAAGGAAAAGGAAAATGTGACAGAAACCCAAGCCACTTATTTTTCTTAGTTGGTAACGGATGGGATTTAAAATGTAGCGAAGTACAATACTTACTTACTTACAACCAAAACATAAGTAAAAGTAAAGTTGCACACTTTTTAAAATACTTTAAAAAGTAAAAGGACACACAAAAACGATTAAATTACAGTTACAGTTAGTAAGTTTAATTCCACCTCTGGACTCATATTCCATCACACTCGTGAAAACAGGGAACCGTGTTGTCATTTTCACCATATTTGGGATTAGACGCAGTGACCTTTCAGACCTCTGTAGTTACGTTATTTCTGGAAATAGCTGCAATGCAAACGCCTGCCATGGTTGCCAGAGTGGACTGATGATCACAGATCTTTCTATTCATAGCAAAGAGCCTCTTTTCATAGCACAAGTACTGATATGCAAACAAAGAGTCATGTCATCTTCTTCCTGCGGCCGACCCCCGCAGTGTGAGTGTCCAGAGTCATGAACCTGTTCTGGGCTGTGTCTGAAATCCCTCCCCTTGCTCTCTCGTGCTCTCCCGCCAATATAACAGACACGCCGGACACACAGTTGCTCTCCAGTGAGCAACTATAATTTCCATTTGTCAGCAAACAGGGCAAACACTACTGTGTGATACTTTTCATGTTTCATTGTCTGGCCTTTTGAGTGCGCTATTTAGGACATATTTTTTATGTACAGTATGTTTATGTTAAATTTTACTATTTGCTTGCCACAGAATTTGAGTCTTTGACTTTATTGCCCCAGGCAGTGTTGATTATTGAGGGAGTTGTGACCCATCCACCCCATAGGTAGCTTGGGGCTCGGAAGTAGAGTGGTCCCCTCACAATGGTTGTATTCTAGG
Organism: Etheostoma spectabile; assembly: GCF_008692095.1. Lineage (NCBI taxonomy): Eukaryota > Metazoa > Chordata > Actinopteri > Perciformes > Percidae > Etheostoma > Etheostoma spectabile. Next base: position 3,316,184 of record NC_045754.1, read on the forward strand.
CTCCTCAAGCCAACAAACTCCCTTTCTATCTGGACTACAACACCCTAAACTCCCTTCTGTCTTGGCTACAACACCCTAAACTGCCTTCTTTTTGAAAGACACCCTAAACTTCCTTGTTTTTGGATTACAACACCCTAAACTCCTTTCTTTCTGGACTATGATGCCCTAAACTCCCTTTTTTTGGACTACAACACCCTAAACTGCCTTCTTTCTGGACAACGACGCCCTAAACTCCCTTCTGTTTGGACTACAACACCCTAAATTCCCTTCTTTCTGGACTACAACACCCTAAACTTCCTTTTTTTCTGGATTACTACACACCCTATGTAATACTTTTCACGTTTCATTGTCAGGCCTTTTGAGTACGCTATTTAGGACATCCGTTCTAGATGTGCAAAGATCAGTCGCTTAGTTGTCAACTATTAAATTATTTTGATTACCGGTGAATCTGTTTGAGTAAAGATTCACTGGTTCTAGCTTCTTAAAGTTCTGATATGTAATATAAAAGACTCCCTTCACCACCAGTGTCAAGATTCCATCGGGAGGGATAGTCCTGCCTACTCATGGCCTCTCTACCTCTCTAAAAATGACATAGGAATTGAGTCAAATCGCCAAAAACGCTGTGCATTTCAACCTTGTGCATCATGTGATGATTCAACACATTCTCACTCCCATCTCGTAAAATACGGACGCTTGGTCAGGTGCCTTTGTCGCTGTTATTGACTCTAAAAGTCTCTTTTAGCGTCTCATCTAAATGCGCTTGGTTGGGACCATTGGCGTCCCTTTAGAAGCTGTTATCTTAATGAAATGGTTGTGGGGGGGGCTTACGTTTCCGTGACACGCGGGAATAACCGGATGGTTGACTTTAGGAAAAGGTCGTAGGTGGGCTTACGCTAAGAAGAAAGTGACTTTAGGAAAGGTGCCACGCGGGAGATGAACCACGGTCTCCTGGGTGAAAGTCTTGTGTTTGATTGTACAGTTTGTAGTTTATAATGTATTGCTTTTACAGTTAGCATGCCTAACACCAACAAGATATTATATGTACAGTATGTACATATGTGACACTGTCATCTTGATTGGCCTTTGAAATGTTCCACAAGTTGAACGAGAGTTGTCAGTTTCCCAATGTTGCCTCAATCAGTAACGTTTAAAAAAAAAAAACCTTTTTAGTTTTAGTTTACATTTAGTTTACATTCAGTATAATGCATTCCCATTACAATTTCATTATGAAACCAGCATGAACATCATTTCATAAACAACATTTGCAGGGGCATTTCAGACACTGGGAAAGAGATTCCTCCTCAGTCATTCTCACAGGGGCCAATTATTTGTTGGCATCACTTTCCATGTATTCAGTCCATTTTCTCCAGTTCTTGTCACGGATATGTCCTTTGAGTTTTAGTTGGTACGTCATCTTTTCCATTGAATAAATATACCAGATGAGCTCCTTATTTGGAAGTTCAGTTCTGTAACAATTCTTAGTTATGGCCTTTTCATTTTAAAGTACCTGTCCATTTTCTGAACGGCTTATTCAATTTTTCCCAAATACATCATAATACAACATAACTGTTTACTATACAGTACAAATATATAATATCATATCCCCGAGGGCGTGACTTTGGGTTCAACACTGGGAGGGTTTCCTGTATTCTGTTGAATTTGTATGCAACATTTTGTGCTTTTTCTGCATGCAAATGTATTTAATGAAAATCTTATTATTATTAATGTTATAATATATATAATAATAATAATAAATTAATTCATCTCCTGTATTGTTCCAAACCTTCCACATATTCAAAACACCACACTTGTTTCTTTTTGGGTTTTTTAGAAATCATGTAGGCCTACATCTCAACAACAAATATTCACTTGCGTTTCTTTGAGATCTAGAAGAGCATTCTTCCTTAGAAAATGGAAGAAATGGGCAAAACTCATATTTTTTATGTACAGTATGTTTATGTTAAATTTTCATATTTGCTTGCCACAGAATTTGAGTCTTTGACTTTATTGCCCCAGGCAGTGTTGATTATTGAGGGAGTTGTGACCCATCCACCCCATAGGTAGCTTGGGGCTCGGAGGTAGAGTGGTCCCCTCACAATGGTTGTATTCTAGGCTCCTCAAGCCAACAAACTCCCTTTCTATCTGGACTACAACACCCTAAACTCCCTTCAGTCTTGGCTACAACACCCTAAACTGCCTTCTTTTTGATCCCAACACCCTAAACTCCTTTCTTTCTGGACTATGATGCCCTAAACTCCCTTTTTTGGACCACAACACCCTAAACTGCCTTCTTTCTGGACGACGACGCCATAAACTCCCTTCTTTTTGGACTACAACACCCTAAATTCCCTTCTTTCTGGACTATACACCCTAAACTCCCTTTTTTTCTGGATTACTATACACCCTAAACTCCTTTGTGTCTTGACTACTACACCCTAAAAAAAAAAAAAATCCAGTTCAGTGTAGTGATTCGCAGTGGCCGAGTGTGAGTGGTCAGTGTGAACGCTTAAAGAGGAGATGAACCCTCCTCTCTTATAATGTGGAGCAGCTGTGTGTTTCTTCGCCATAGATACAGAGATGGATCTCTCTGTAAATAGCTCCAGATGTGCAAAACCTTTGCTCCCTCTCTTCCCTCCTCCTGTTCGGTTTAGTTCAACAAATCATCTGAGAACTCTTCCTGTCCTGTGCTCCATCCAGGAACAGGAAATACAGCACAAAGAAGAAAAAACAGAGCCGTGACAATGCTACGGACACCAAAAACATCAACATTTAAAACTTTACCCCTTTAACGGAAACAACAGTAGTTACATTTTTGCAATCCCTAGTGAATTTGGGAAAAAAACAATTGTATAATATTATTATAATAAGTGTATAATAGTTAATTAAACTTAAGTTAAGAATTATTTTACCGTTAACAACAAAAGGATGTTACTATTAGTGATACTAATTATAAGTTATGCTATACTTTGGTATTGTAACAGTTTGTTTCTCACAAAACATTTCACATATTATATTACGTATTAGTTAATGATTAAGAAATTGTTTATAAACCATCAACAAACATCATTTGGATGCTATTATGAAGTAACATCTGATGACTATGAAGCCTTGTGAATAGCTAATTAAGACTTTGTAAAGCATCTATAAACATTATTTAGATAGCTGTTAGTGCCCGAATACTCAAATAATCATCTCTTTTAGTTTGCCGAAGAAGATATAATGGGGCCAAAAAGACATTTATTACTAATTTACATATTTGTAGAAACATTACTTGCAGCTACACGATAGCGTCCAAATAATGCTCGTAGATGGTTTACAAAAGAAATATTAACCACTGAAAAAATCTAAACTTGTAAACACATTCATATGACACTAAACTAATGAAACAATAACATTAATTCTAACATAACTAATAATTAGCCAGCACTCTGCCACTGGTGTGTTTAGCGGCGAAGCCCTTGTAAAGTGCTCTGGATAAAAGCACTGCTGCATATAAACGTAGCCAATTACCATTTTGCTCTCAAGAAAAACACCATTGTGCCATCCTGACTTTGTTTTGCTCCACACAGCATTCTAGTTCTAATACAATTAGAACCGGACAATGTCAATGGAGATGATGTAAGATTTAAGGAACATAATAACATTAGAACATTTGGGGAGGATAGTGGCTTTGGAACAAGCTCATTGTGTAGAGTAGTCTGAAAGTGCCGGACCAACAGACTCAAGGACTCCTTTAGTCCCTCCTTTGTCCCTCATGCCATTAGACTATGCAACTCCTCACTAGGGGGGAGGAGGAAATAGGGCAGAGAGGACAATACATACATACATACATTTATACAGACATACATATATACATACACACAGTACACATACATCAGACAATACAACAACACACGCACACCTGGACTTAAATTCACACCTAGTCACTTTATCACTTTATCACTTCAATACTGGACTCAACACTGACACTTTAATAATAATTTATGGTCTTTTCTTTGTTTATTTGACAAATGTTCTTATTATTGTTATTTTGTTGTCTTTTTACTGTCTTTTTTATCTATTTTTTAATTTCTTTTTCTCTTGCTAAAACTGCTGCTGGAATTTTCAATTTCCTTGCGGGAGTCATCCCAAAAGGATCAATAAATAAAAGTCTAAGTCTAAGTCTATAATATTTTTTTTTTTCTCAGTAAAATTCTCATCACACCTGACGGCCATTTTAATTCCAGAGCTCGCCTCCCTGTGTGCACATACATACCACCAAAACAAATTCCTTCCCAAGGCTATTTCGCGGCGTCACCGTGGCTCTGTCCGCCCAAGACGACTGTGATTGGTTTAAAGAAATGCCAATAAACCGGAGCACGCTTTTCTCCCAACTCGGAATGCTGTGTGGACTAGCCAGACCCTCCTCCGCAGCACTGTGCAGGAAGGTCTGGCTATGTAGGACTATGTAAAGATAGGTGTTTTTAATATGCCTTGTGTAGTTATTAGCTGTTAAATACTAACAGGCTGAGTGATGCTGCTTGTTTTTCGCGAGTGACCTTCTAAATTCCACAAAGAAGGATTAACATTAAACCTGGATTAAATCAGTTTCTTTCATAATCTTACTGCACCAAGCTTTAAAGACAAGTTTTAAACTCAAAGTAATCATTCTGAACCTCTCTAAATCTCAATTCCATCCTCCTGTACATACATTTATTTTAGCCTGTTACTCTGACCTTTTCAGTCCCAGTTTGAACTCGGATCACTGACTGACTAGTCTCTATCCACAACGTTCCACTTCTGGGAAATTATGCCGAAGGGACTCTTTTCGCCCTGGGGCTCCGTCCGGCACTTAGCACCGCCCATGTTGATTGTGATTGGTTTGGGGAAATGCCAATAAACCAGCAAATGTTTTCCCTCCATCCTAGAATGCTGGGTGGACTAGCCAGACCTCCCTGCGCTGTGGAGGGAGGTCTGGGAAAGCGAGGCTACTGACTCACTGACTTCCTACTGTAGTCCTTGAACTGTCCATTGAGCTCATTTCCATCTCATTAACATTAGTTATTAAAAGATTATGGAGAATCATGGAGTGAAAATATTAACAGCACTACCTATTCTCAAAAATTTCTAAATATTATTGTTTAAATATTATTTAAATGTTATATTACTTAATTATTAATTAAGAGTTTATCCAGCACACTGTTAATGCAATTTGTTTTGCAAAGAAATTAATAGGATTTTTTTTATTTTTATTACAATGTTGAGTTTTCTCTTTTTTCCCTGTAGTCATGCTATCTTAACAGTAAGCACGTGAAACAATGCAACTGTTTGACAAATGCATTGGTTATATCATATTGCTTTTTTACATGTTAGCAAAACCAAATTAGGCACATTTGTCTTTTTGTGTCCAATGAAGGACCTTCAATCAAGGCCCTCTTACATTTATCTTACGTTCATGGTAAAAGTGGCATCACTGATGTTGAACAGCAAGGTAAGGGAGCTCGTTGTGCATAAATGACCGATGTGGGCGTCTAAGCGCTTGTTACAGACATTTCCTTACACCGCAAAGGATACGACATGTTTTATATGTAAGCTTGAGTCTTGGTTAAGAAGAAGCTAGTCCGTGTGCTTGACGTTCCACGTCCGGGATTGTTCCAGTGTTGCGGGAAATTCCGCTGGATGCATATGTTTTCCGTTTCCTTCTTTCTTTGTGTTGGAATTTTTAATTCCGTGGATTTCTGAGGACTATTGTTACTTGCTCCTCAGATCCCTGCAGGGTAAATCCAGACAGCTAGCTAGACTACCTGTCCAATCTCTGCACGACTATTTGGCTGCGGCTCTGTGAGGAGCCCAGCGCCGCCCATGATTGTGATCGGCTTAAGGAAACGCCATCAAACCAGAACACGTTTCCTTCCCATCCCTGAAGGCTGTGCGGACAAGCCAGACCCTCCTTCAGCGCGCTTTGGAGGAGGGTCTTGCAAAGCGAGACTTAGAAGCTAATTTCAACTTTCAGCGGGGGAAGGTGAAGTTTAAAAATGTGAAGAAATCCATATTTCCCTCTTAAGAGATATTGTGATGGATGCAGCCCTCTGCTAAGTAAATGTACATGCCAAGACATTACAAGGACATCAATAAAAAGCAGGATTTTATGTTAAAGATTTTTAAGATAGTATTTTTAGTTTTTTTTTTTAATAAGAGCTAATGTTTATCTATGTTACATCAAATGTATACTTTAAGACCTTGCACTCTGTATGATATATCAAACCTACAACCCCTAAACACAACTCAAATATAAAAAATAGAGTATTTATTCATGAGCATTACAACAAACATTACAATATGTTTATACGTGTAATATATGTCTTTATACTATTCTTCCAAGGAAAATGGATTTGGGGTACTTGTCTCTCAGGGAGGACCACTGCACAAAGAAATAGTCCGATATTGGGTACAGGATCTTTCCCGTGAGTGACAGCGTCTGCACCCGGCAAATGCTCTCAACATAAACTAGCAGGACTTTCTTCATTCCCAGAATTCCAAGAAGGAGTCCCGCCACACACAGTGGAACGCAGGTCCCTGGGCCGTTGCACAACACCTGAAAAATCACACAGAGAAAGAGACACACCATCAGAATCAAGTACTCACCCAGACCATGTATCAATCACAATAATAACTGGCTCGCTCTACCATTATCACATACATAGTATGTAAGTTCAGTCAATAACGAAGCAGACTGAGAGGTCAGCAGCATCAGAGCTAGCTAGCTAGCTTACCCTGTAGCTTTCATACCTTGTTAGATGAGTGGAAGCTACTTTGTGAGCATCTTATAATATGATTGATTGATTGATTGATTGATTGATTGATTGATTAAATGATTTCTTTCCTTTGTTGCCATGCACACAAAGTGCCCAACCCTTTTGGGATTACAAGACACCAAACATTCCATTCAAAACAACAGGTAGTTGTACAGCTCGGTCTAAAGTATTCCGTCTATACGTTTGTTACGCCCTCCGAACCAAACAATTCCAGTCTGGTTTTACACACCGTTTTTTTCTTGATTATGCAATTTCGGTGATCGTTGGGAGCTTGGAAATCAATATTGAAATCAAAATTCAATTAATTGCACATCCCTATGAGACAGTCTCAACTTTTGGACAAACTCGACCCCATGTCACGCTGCTGTGGCCAGTCATGTAACCAGATATCAGACTTGTTGGGGAGTTTTGAGCTTTAGTTTGAGGAACAGGAAACAGAAAACATCACTGCCTCTATTGCTGCCACAAGAACATTTTAAAGCAAGCACTGAACTGCCCGGGGGTTTTGGAACGGCTGAATATTTCCTGCAACCACACAAGCCCTCGCTATGTCTCGCTCCTCTCTTTTCTTTTTCACTTCTGTGAAATAAAGCTGCCTTCAAGTGCCGTCTGAAATGTTGAAAATCTATAAACAAACAGACGGAAAACAGAGATTGCGTAACATAAAAGTCTACTTGTGCTTTGTTTCGGGGGTTTAAGAAGACAACAGGACGTACGACTACTCTCCACCGCAGGCCAACTCTGCGGAAAATTGCCGGATTGCTTTTTTTTGGGGTCTGAATGCCCCGCAATTAACAGGCCAAAGAGAGCATATGTGAGAGTCAGTGGCTGCAGCTCAGTGAGACTCAAAGACAGATCCGGGGGGGGGGGTCCGACGACTGCTGGGATGAATAAGTGGCCTCTGGGCTGAGGAGGGAGTTGGGCTTTACAGGAAACCAGACAAGAGCTGCTCTGGAGAAGTCATCATACAGCTCCATGAGCCCCCCCCCCCCACGCACACGCACACGCACCACACACACACACACACACACACACACACACACACACAAGCACTCCTATTCTCTGCACACTGCTCTGTGAAACTACAAGAGGACTGGCAGAACAGTTCAATCATTCTTACAGCTCAACGACAGAGAACAGTCACTTTACACCCACAAAATGAAATGCTTCTTGTTGCAGCAGATGTGAGCATTGCAGTTGCTTTTACTTTTTAAGTACTTTTTTGTTGCTGTGCAGTAAATCAACTTTAAAAAAAAAAAAAAAGCCAGAGTCTGCCATAAACATTAGCAGATTTCACCACTTGATCCTAAGCTCCATCTGGCCGCGGTAAATAAAACTCTGGGCAGGGGAGTTGAGATTTCCATCTCCAGACATTTCCAGACACTGGAAAATACATACACTTACATAATCGGGATCCTGTCAGCTTTCTTCAAAGTAACTTGGCTCCTTACACCATAGTTTGGAGAAACTGGTGCCATGGCTGTGTGTGTACACCCAACCTGGATTCTAACAGGGTTTTTACATGTGGGTGTTTGCAGGACAAACACAGACATTACCGCTGTGAAAACTGCACAGGAATGTCCTTGTAGTCCAGTTTTTAAAAGCTCTCCAGGTTGTAGTGAATCACTTAACAAATGCAGAGCTTTGTTCAAAAATGTGACGGGGGGGGGGAATATGTGTTGAACACAGTGTTAAGCCCAAGGCAAATGTATGATTGGTGTTTTGAGCTATGTAAATAAATAAATGGGATTCAGCAGATGAAACCAACTGATCTGTACAATAGACATGTGCTTAAAAAGGCAGAATCCATCACGTCTGATAGGTCTCTAGCCCCTGAATGCAGAATTTAAGTTGCTGCCCTCTGGTTCCCGCTTCAGTCGGCCACCAGCCAAAACAAATAGGTATAAATTCTCTTTCCTACCCTCTGCTATCTCTCTGCTTAACTCTGTACAGAATAGGTAACGTCTGCACATAGGGCACACTTGGACTTAAACTTTTAATGTTGTGGTATTTATTTCCCCATTTGGTCTGATCCTGTATTTTTAATCAATGTTGTTGTCTTTGTTGTCATGTCCTGTATGTCAACTTCTTGCTACTGCAGCAAAATGAATCGCCCCTCTGGGACAAATAAAGGTCTTGAACTTGAAATTGACCTGACAATTGACCACTGAATTTAAAAAATAAATAAAAATAAAAATAAAAAAGGGAATTGGGTGGGGACGCACCAAATCCAGATTCTTGGGGTTCTGCCGAATCCCGAATCCTCTCCCATCCCCAGTCCATTACCACAGTAAACACATTAATGACGTAAACAACATCCTGTGCTGGGTCTGTCCTTCCTTTGCCGTACCTGAAGTTGCTGCGTTGCTGCAAATCCGAAGCTGAATACTGGATTTGGTGCATGCTTGGAATTGGGGAATAAATTGTTTTGTTTTTTCTTCCATTTACTCACATTTCCGGTATAATTTTCCATCTAAAATGTATTGTTTCCTGCTTTACATTTCCAGTTTGCAGTTCTAGAACCAAACTAAGAAACAGCTTTTCCCACCGGGCAGGCAGTCAAAAGCACAAACCCTCCTCTCCATCTAGTGCATTATAACCTGGTGGCCCACCAGCCCTAAGTTGCCCCCCTTTGAGCCAAAGCCACTGTGAATTTGTTTTTTTAAATGTATTTTTAAGACTTCCTTTTTTTATGACAATTGTTGGGGCATTTTAGCCTTTAATAGACAGGACAGCTGTAGGCAGGAAAAAGGGGAGAGAGGGGGAAGACATGCAGCAAATGGCTGCAGGTCCGACTCGAACCCTGAGCCGCTGCATCGAGGACTGAGCCTCCTCATATGCGTAGCTCACCTGGTAGAGCAGTCGCCCTAAGACGGTTTTTGAACTACAGTTACAGTCGGGCGGCTTGGTTAGAGACTTAGACGAGGTCATGCTATATTTTCAAATCTCCAGTTCGCATTTAATTATGGCAGCTATACAATCTGTGCTTTAGCTTTTTCTAAGTTCTCAATTTTCACGATTCGGTCCAGGATTCTCTTATCTCAGAATCTATTGAGCTCTACATTAATGCTGCCATCAGGCTGTGACTGGGTCCAGCTGGGCCCTTGCCACCGGGCTAAACACCTTTTCTGGGGGTAGCCCTGCATCTGCTATATGGCAGAATCAGTACTAGGGCTGAACTATTTGTGAAAAAAATCTGATCTTTTTTTTTAGCTACATATTGCACCTTCATGTTCATAATCATGTTTGATAAAGTCATAAGAAATTAAAAGAAAAATCCACTGAAAATGGGATATTTCTGAAAACAATGTGGGATATGTAACAGTAAATATAATAACAAAAAGAGGAATAAAAAAATGTTACACCCAACATTCAGCTATTAATTCACATTTGATTTACGCAGTCAGGCACATGAGGTTGTTGCCCACAATGCATCGCCACTCTCTCTTTTTCCTGAATCACTGTTGTTGTCATGTTAGTTAAGTTTGATCTTTTTTTATTTCTATTTTATACTCTTTTCTGCCCTTCTCTCTCAAGCCCAGAATAACATCCATTAGTTTTAAGTGTATGAACGTATATCTACACTGTGTGTGTATGTCTGGATGTCATTTTTTGAGTGTATATTATGTGTGTGTGAGCATGTGTATGTATGCGGGTATGTGGTTATGCATGTCTATATGGGTACATCTAAGGGGGGGGAGGGGAGTTACAATGTAACTACAATGTAACTACTCCTTTATGGTTTTGGTTGCTGCCTGTTTCTCTACTGGTTTGCTTGCTTGTCTGGACATTTCTTGTTCTGCTACCTCGTAGTCCATGGGGTGCTGCTGTACTGTATATTGTGCTTGTCCCGGAAAAACTCAAAGACAGTTGAAAAATAAAAAAATGACATTCTCGGTCTTCAGGATTACCTAATCACATTCTTTCAAATCCAGATTTTGGATTTGAAAAAGGGCAATTGTTCAGCCCTCGCCGTTGCCATGTCCGTGCGAGCGGCTGGAGGTTTCCGACTGAATCATAAGCCTGGCTGGAACATTCCTGGCAAGACTGCCCTGGCACTAAGTCCCCGGCTTTTGTTTTCCCAACCAGCCACCAATGACCAGAGGGTTCTGCTGGACAGACGTCCACAGCGAGGGACCGGTCACAGGTCTGGAATCTGCTCCCGTTATTCTCAACGTACAGGTCACACGGAGCGGAGAGAAACTACTCTATCTGTGCCTCAGAGCTGATAATGCTGACAGGTATTTAGGTCACTGATAATAAGTGCATGTATTACACCGCAGACTCCTTGTGGTCATTTTTGGTTTCCCCCCCAGCTTATTTACAGTCCACAAAAATGACACGGTCAACTAGCCTGATGTCTTCATACTAGGATTCTAGTCGGAATATGAGTCTGATCTTGCTCCATTGGGCAGTGTTTCAACTGAACCAGATAAGAAGATGCCTCTGCACTCAATTGGATAGACCCGCAACCAATCAGAGCAACGTATTACGTGACGTATGTTGAACTTTTGCCAAATCCCGTAGGAAGGACGGCAAAAACATATTTCCGATCGACAAATGCCTTGATCGCAGGTTCTCTGTTCCTCTTTTAAAATAAATGCGCTTTCAATATCTCCTATAACAGACGCGATGGAGGAATCTACACATCTCAATGATCCAGCGGCAGCAGTCTTTCTAATTCAACCCAAGCGCTCTTTGGTGATGTGGTTGATTCTGTTACTGTTGACCATCGTCGTATAAAGCCCGCCCTGACAATTTGATTGGTCCGAACAGCTCTTGTTCGAGCATAGTTGCTCCACAACAAATCACGTCCAGACTGAACTTCCCAACTTCAAATGTTGTGGGCGGGGCTACGTTTGGCTGGCATCCAGGCTAACTGTCAACACTTCCACTAGCAATTTTAATTCATACCGAAAAAGTAGTTCCCATGGAAAGTGTACCCAGGGTGTGTCCTGTGCTTTATCCAGAGCAACGGGGACATTTCTGGAAAGAGATGTGAATGATGAATCCCCACGTCATTTTTTTCAATATTGCGAGCAGCACAAATTAAAATTCTATTCATACGTATTGATGTAGTGTGGTGATTTGTTCTCAGACAAAATAAAACAAAAACTTGGAAATTCAAAAGTAGAAAACAGCTAGTGAGAAAGGCAAAGATGGCGTTTTAAGATGTTTATTTTCCTTATTTTTTAGGGTTTTGTTGTTTGTGGAACGGCTGAATGTTTCCTGCAACAACAAAGCTGTTTCGCTGAAAATAGACCTGGCGAGTATCTTTAGAGGAGTAGAGCGCCGCTTCTGGGACGCGCCGTGACGCGGTTGGTGGGAAACAGGGGTTAGGGGAAAAAAATAAAAATACAGCATAGTATCACAACATTTTCCGTGGCAATACTGTATCAACACACAGGCGCCAAGTATCGATCTTTCATTATATATGTGCTGGTCAGTTTGTCTGCTTGACAATCCCATTTTGAACCAATAAAACTGAAGTGGGCTCAACAAACAGGGTAATGTGTGTTTTAGATAAAACAGATGTGGACAAAGTTTCCTTTTGGGGACGTCATTTGATACTGGGAAAATTTAAAAGTTGCAAAAAAGGTTATAAATTGCAATAACATGGAATTGTAGCATAAGTATTGCAATAACATGGTATCGGCAGGCGTCTGGCGGCGCCCCCCCCCCCCATTTAGGGGTAGACAGGTATGTTGCTGCTAGAGAAAGCGAGTTAGTGGCTGGTCTCTGGCTCCACTCACCATGTCGGGTCTGAGTCTGAACACCAGAGGAAGGGAGTACCGCAGGGCGTCCAGGGTACTGACAACAGAGGAAACCCAAGACTGGTGGACCTCCCGGCTCCGTGGGATGCGACAGATGGTGAACTGGGAAGACAAGGACACGCGTCTTTCAGAGGCGCTCAGACACGTCCCCATTCGTAGCGCAACAAACAGTGTTGTATTTGGATGGAACTAGCTTTAAACTCTCCCATCTCAGATTTTAACGCCTCTCAACAGCGCATGAACAGGCCAGTGCTTTTCCCTACACGGCCACACAACAATAAAAACGTTCAGTTCACACAAATCACAAAACAACATCTTCCTATTTTCATCTAGTGGCATCGAACCATGCAGAGAGATTTCTGGCACCAGCTCTATAAAATGGAATTTCATTTGTGGTGCACAAGGCATTCAAACAGTGGATTTACAGAAAGCACAGGGTCTGTCATTCTATTCCACAGACCTCACGTTAACATGGATGGAAAGTAGTTCCTGGGGCATCCGGGCAGGTACTGGGTACCTTTGATTAGGGCTGAAAAGTTTCCATTGTTGACTAATCGGTCGATTATTTTCTCGATTGATTGAAGTTGTTTGCTTTATAAAATGACAGAAAGTGGTGAAAAATGTGGATAAGTCTTTCCCAAAAGACCAAGATGACGTCGTGATTGTCTTGTTTTGTTCTCAACAACTCAAAGATATTTAGTTTATTGTCACAGAGGAGAAAATAAACTAGAAAATATTCACTTTTAACAAGCTGACAGAGAATTTTGACTTGGTTACTATTTTTACTATTTTTTACTACTTGGTTACTATTTTTACTATTTTTTACTACTTGGTTGAAAACTATTTTGTAGTAAAATCTGTCATTTAAATAAATATTCAGCATACTGCATATTCCTCTTCATCACAGTTGTTTTTTAGGTTAGTTTAGTGTGTACTGCTGCCACCTGGTGGACAGACAGACAGAGACACAGACCGACCGACAGACAGAGACACAGACAGACAGACAGACAGAGACACAGACAGACAGAGACACAGACAGACAGACAGAAGGACAGACAGACAGAGACAGACCGACCAACAGACAGAGACACAGACAGACAGACAGAGACACAGACAGACAGACAGACAGAGACACAGACAGACAGACAGACAGAGACACAGACAGACAGACAGAGACACAGACCGACCGACAGACAGACAGACAGAAGGACAGACAGACAGAGACAGACCGACCAACAGACAGAGACACAGACAGAAAGACAGAGACACAGACCGACCGACCGACAGACAGACAGAGACACAGACCGACGACCGACAGACAGACAGACAGAGACACAGACCGACAGACAGACAGACAGACAGATAGACAGACAGAGACACAGACCGACCGACAGACAGAGGCAGAGAGAAAGAGACACAGACCGACCGACAGACCGAGAGGCAGACAGACACACACAGAGAAAGAGAGAGACATAGACAGAGAGAGAGAGGCAGAGAGAAAGAGACACAGACCGACCGACAGACCAACAGACCGACAGAGAGGCAGACAGACACACACAGAGAGAGAGAGACAGACACAGACAGAGAGAGAGAGACAGACACAGACAGAGAGAGAGACAGACAGACACAGAGACACAGAGACAGACACAGACAGTATTTGCCGCCTAGTACCTGTGACTCAGAGTCTAAGTGTTGCTTGGACCTTTCAAAGGTGCAGATCTTGTCCTCACTCATCCTGTCCGTGTCAGCGATGACGTAATGGCGAGGTGTGTATGCTGCCGACAGGCTCTCCATCAGCCGCAGGATCTCCGTGGTGTGACCGCCTGGAGCAACACACACACATTACACATGCTGAACACTAGGGGTGGGGGGAAATCTATAGTGGAGTTTTCTTGCGACAATTTTAAGAATGTATTCTTTCCCTAAAATAACTATTTTTCTTTCTTTTTTTAACCAATGATGAATCTTAATATTTTCTGATCATATGGTGCCGTTGACAGCGACTACATCATATCCGTTTCTAGCAAAATGGGCCAAAAGCAGAAACTGGGGAAACCCATGTTATGTTCTCCTTTACCGACAGTGGTGCTCATAAGTTTACATGCCCATGCTTAAGTTGACTAAAAAGAGGAATAAAAAAAAATCATCTTTTTTAAATAGATCTTAATGCCTTAATTTAAAAAAAAAAGGAAAAATCCAACCTTTTAAGGACACTAATTTTCTTTGTGAATGAATAATGTATTGTAAATAGATAAAAGCTTTTCCTTAAAATACAGTATGTCCATAGGTATACACACCCCTATGTTACATTCCCATAGAGGCAGGCACATTTTTATTATTAAAAGGCCAGTTAATTCATGGATCAGGATACTATGCATCCTGATAAAGTTCCCTTGGCCTTTGGAATTAAAATCACACACCCTTCACCATACATAGAGATTGGCATGGGATACTTTCCATAAAATCATCTCTCAATACAAATCAAACCAGCTATTACTCTAACTGAAATAAAACCATGTCTATCTTTATGTATGGTGAAGGGTATGTGATGATGTGGGCCTATAAGAGGGTCTGCATCAGGGGACAGAGAGGAGCTGCGCAGAGTCCAGAAGGAACTCAGGATCAGGATCAGGAGGGGGAAGGTCATCTACGGGAGAAAGTTAGAAAAGGGACTGGAACAAAACAACGCTAGGGACGTCTGGAGAGGGCTGCAGAACATCTCCGGCCACGCTAAAGGTGTGGGGAGAAACCAAGCCAGCGGAGACAAGGTCTGGGCTGATGAGCTGAATCTGTTTTTTAACAGGTTTGACTCTGCCTCCTCGCACCCCTCTTCACACCCCCCAGACCCCTATCTCACACCTCCCCTGGACTACTCCCCCTCCCCCCCTCCCCTCCTCAGCCTGCCACCCTCAACGACCCTCATCAACAATGAGCTAAACCGCCCGCTCCTCCCCCCTCGCCCCGCTCATCAGTTCACCATCCCCCTCTCCCCCTCCCTGAAACTCTCACCTTACTTACACCATCCCCACACCCCAGTCATCCTCCACCCCCTTCTCCATAACAGATGATCAGGTGAGAAGTCAACTCAAGAAGATCAAGGCAAGGAAGGCCACGGGCGGCATCAGCCCAAGTCTCCTCAGGGACTGTGCGGACCAGCTCTGTGGTGTGTTCAGGCACTTATTCAACCTGAGCCTGAGCCTGGAGAAGGTCCCAGCCCT
This sequence comes from Etheostoma spectabile, assembly GCF_008692095.1. NCBI lineage: Eukaryota > Metazoa > Chordata > Actinopteri > Perciformes > Percidae > Etheostoma > Etheostoma spectabile. Next base: position 3,331,970 of record NC_045754.1, read on the forward strand.
GTGGAAGACCTCCTGTGTGGTCCCGGTACCAAAGTTGCCGCGCCCCAGAGAGCCAAACCACTTCAGGCCTGTTGCCTTGACTTCTCACCTGATGAAGACCATGGAGAGGATCATCCTGCGTCACCTTCGACCCCTGGTGAGCACACAGCTGGACCCCCTGCAGTTTGCTTACCAGCCTGGGATTGGGGTGGACGACGCAGTGATCTACCTGCTGCACAGGTCGCTGCTCCACCTGGAGGACAGCGGGAGCACTGTGAGAGTCATGTTTTTTGACTTCTCCAGTGCTTTTAACACCATCCAGCCTTCGCTGCTCAAAGTGAAGATGGAGAGTGCCGGAGTGGACCAACGCCTGGCTGCATGGACTACGGACTACCTCACCAACAGACCACAGTATGTGAGGCTCCATCACTGTGTCTCTGATGTGGTGCACTGCAGCACTGGTGCCCCTCAGGGTACGATGCACTCCCCCTTCCTTTTCACCCTCTATACCTCGGACTTCACTCACAACACCACCCACTGCCACATCCAGAAGTTCTCTGATGACACAGCCGTTGTTGGTTGTGTTTCTGAGGGGAACGATCTGGAATACAGGACGGTCATCAGGGACTTTGTCAGCTGGTGTGAGCTCAACCAGCTTCAGCTCAACACCAGCAAGACAAAGGAGATGATCGTTGACTTTCGGAGGAATACATCCCACTTCTCACCGGTGAACATCCAGGGATTGGACATTGATGTAGTGGAGAGCTACAGATTCCTGGGTGTTCACCTGAACAATAAACTGAACTGGACTGACCACACCAATGCACTCTACAAAAAGGGCCAGAGTCGCCTCCATCTGCTGAGGAGACTTAGGTCCTTTGGAGTGTGCAGGACTCTCCTCAGGGATTTTTATGACTCGGTGGTGGCCTCTGCCATCCGTTATGCTGTGGTCTGCTGGAGGGGGGGCAGCTCGGACCGGGACAGGAGCAGACTCAATAGACTGATCAGGAGAGCGAGCTCTGTCCTGGACTGTCCTCTGGACCCCGTAGAGAAAGCAGGGGAGAGGAGGATGTTAGCTAAGCTGACATCCATCATGGACAACACCTCTCACCCCCTACATGACACCGTGGGGTCCCTGAGGTGCTCCTTCAGCAGCAGACTGATACCCCCCCGGTGTGAGAAGGAGAGGTACCGCAGGTTGTTCATCCCGGCCTCTGTCAGACTCTACAACACCTGCACTACATGATAATGTTGGAGTTTCTGTTCCTGTTTTTCATTTTCATTTAATCCACACACTCTGTATAACTTTATCTGTATTATATTTTTCCATTACAAGTACTTACTTTTTCAATATTATTTATGGTCACAGGTGAATATAACTTATATTATGGTTTACCTGCTTTGGCATTATCACTTTAACTAGATATTCAACTTAATTTTAGCGTCACTTACAACACTGCAATGTTGTTTTTCTTGTACTATGGCAACTGCACTTTACTTTACAATACCTCATGTAACGCCACTTCACTTTACCTTACTTTGCTTCAGTCTACCTTTCTGCACATTGTCTATTGTTTACCTGTTTTTCTTGTGTGTTTACTTGTTTGTTTGTTTTTGCTTTCATTGTAGAGAATTGCTGTGTAACAAAGGAATATCCCCGTTGTGGGATGAATAAAGTATGATCTAATCTAATCTATTTTAATTCCAATTTTTGGATTTTTCCCTTTTTTTATGAAGGCATTCATCTTTTACAAAAGATGATTTTTTTTATTCCTCTTTTTAGTCAACTTAAGCATGGGCATGTAAACTTATGAGCACCATTGTATGACAAAAATGTCGGACCGACTGACGTGTGTGTATTCTTCTGAGAAAGCAACTAGTTTTTAGAAATGTCTTATATTGTATATTGTCTCTAGAAGGGTATCATTCAACTTTTGTTTTAAAGAAAATGTAAAGGAAATTGCAATACTCAATACTATTGGATTGCAAAACTTTTAGAATCGCAATAAATGAAAAATGCAATGCAAATCGAATGGCACCCATTATTCCCACCCCTAAAAAACAACTGATTCAATTCAAATTGACTGGATTCTCGCGCTGTTTCCCTTCCTATCCCGGTGGGGAACAGGGGTAATGCTTTTTGATGTATCGGTATCGCCTCCGATACTGCCTAAAACGCTGATATCGGTAAGTACTGGAGTTTATACACCGATCCGATACCACATAATAAACCCTAAAGATAATCTACTTCCTATGTTCTACTAATCTAAAGAAGTTTTTTTGATGTAATCTTTTTGGGTTATAACTGACTGTCGAACCGGTTAATAAAAGAAATGTTTCACAAAGAGTTTAACCTGAGCCAGACAGACCACAAAGACAGAAATCCCATCCCATCCATACAAGGATAGTAGTATACAGTTGTTAAAACATTATAAAATATGACCCACTGGAATCAGATCAGTATTCGGTATCGCCTGATACGCAAGTTCAGGTATCAGAATCGGTATCGGGAAGCAAAAAGTGGTATCGGACCATCTCTAGTTTTGATTAAGAGACCCCTAGCGGCAGAAGATTACACACTTCACACACATTTCCAAAAATGCGTAAAAGATACCTTTTAAATAAAAAATAAAAGCTTCCCCAATAGTTCAGTATTGCAATGCAGTTCTAGGACAGCCGATTGGTCAGGGGCTAGAACCTGAACCAATCGGGTTCCGTTGGCTTGCGTAAGTATGGACCATAGACTGTATATTGATTGACTAATATGTACATATATACATATTAGTCAATCTATTATTAGTCAATATATATACATATTACAGTCTAATCCGTGCGAATGCAAGGGGGCGGGTCTTGCCCTCTGGTCTGCCTAGACTGCAGAGAGCTACGTGTTGTTAGCGTGGAGGCTAGGGAAGTAAGCTGGGACTTAAAAACGCACTCTGCTAGTTCGCCCCTACATACATGGTTCGCTCTTATGAACTCAGAATATGTCTGCCAAGTTGTAAATATTAAGTTGTTTGTTACGTTGTTTGACGGCAGAGACGTGTCTAACGTGACTGTGGTGCAGTGGTCTAGGTTAACGCTAACGTTAGTTAGTTGTCATTAACGTTACCGGATCCTGCAACGACGAGAACAGCGACCGGACCTTTGGTTCCAGGTTTATAGTTTGGTCCAGTCTTCACGACAATATATAACCTGATAATAAATAACAAACATGTAAGTAATGTAGCAAACACAGCTGCTACCAGAACCGCCATGACGGCTACGGCGGCTCTGTAGGACCAAAGCGGACGAGTTTGAATGGTGGTATCGTACCGACTCTGAGAGGCATACCGCCACCTGTCGTACCGGAATAGGTAGCACACTATCTAGTCGACACATCAGTCTGCACAAAGTGAATGCACTTTAAAAAACTATATTCTTTAAAGAAATTAACTACTCTAAATCTCATTCTGCTCCAGCCCCTTACCCTTTCTTCATTATACAGGGTTTCTATGACTTAAGAACTAAAAAAAGCCTAAAAATTCTAAATCAAAACTTAGGCCTTAAATTTTAAGGCCTTCAATTTTAAGTACTTAAGCACATTTAAGACGTTTTAAGGCTTAAAACGTCTTAAATGTGCTTAAGTACTGTGTTCTAGGTCTCAAAATATATATATATATATATATATATTATATATATATATATATATATATAATATATATATATATATATATAATTATATATATTGATAAAGCAAAGGGCCACAGGTCAGCATTGAACCCTGGCCTGCTGAGTCAAGGAGTAAGCCTCTACATATGTGCGCCCACTCTACCAACTGAGCCTTCCGGGCACCAAGGTCTCAAATGTTTTGTTTTCTTATAACTGCTTAAACTTTCTGTTCCCTGTATCTGTCTTTTATTGTCTGTAAAGCAACCTTGAGTGCTTAGAAAGGCGCTGTTAAATAAAATGTATTATTATTATTAAAGGATTTTAAAAGGGTCTTACATTTTTCCACGTCCATGTAAGGCAACTTCCAATGCTCCCTGGAATGTTTCTTTTTAATTCTTTGGTGTTTCTTTTGGTCATCCAAATGTAATGCGCTGGTTATTATTACTCTGTGTCACTTTTGTCCAATTTTAATATCTTTTTTTAATATGCAAGTACTTTTGTGGCTCTGCATTTTGTTATACGTTTGATGTCATGACATAGGTCTTAAATTTCATCCATAAAGGGTCTTAAAAAGTCTTCCATTTGACTTAATAAAACTTGCAGAAAACCCTGTTATTTTTGACACACTGCATCATTACGTAGTCAGCATTTTCAGTGTTATTTTAACCTGCACATAGCCTACTTGTGTATGTGCTTTTCCTAGTATTTATTTAACGTCAGTGTGATTGAACCCTAATCTGAATGGAACTACCTCCTCTCTTCTACTCCTTCCTATAGAGCACAGCTGGTGCCTACAACTCCATCCAGGTATGAGCTCAACAGTGGCGGAATGTAACTAAATACAATTACTCAGGTACTGTACTTTAGTACAAATGTTGAGGCATAGGCCGACTTGTCGTTTCTTTCCATGCCACTTTTTTAGCTTCTTTTTTTTTTAGAGAGAAATATTGTACTTTTTACCCCACTACATTCATCTGACAGCTTTAGCTACTAGTTACTTTACACAGTAAGATTTCTGCACATAAAATGCATGTAGTTTATATATACTGTGATGTTTTATTCTAAATGAAACACGTCCAACTGAGATGATTAGACCATAAAACACACAACTGTTTGGATTATTTACACTTTCTAAAATAGGAGGATGTTTCTGCATCGAGTAGTTTTACTTTAAATACTTTACAGGTACATTTGCCTGATGATACTAACATACTTAAATGAGAGGACTTGTACTTGTAGGCAATATGGTAATAGTAGCCTACTTTTACTTAAGTAAAGGACTTGAATACTTAATTAGAGCCTGTGCAAAAACAGCACTTTATAGATGTTATCTAGATTTAATCTATATTTTGCAAAAAAAACACAGACGCGTCATTTCCAGATGAACTGTACGATCTCCGATCTTCCACATGGGACGCGAACGCAGCATGTGCTCAGACAACGGAGAGGTTGAATAGCAGCAGCAGCATCAGAAGCATCAGGATGGACAACTAGCAGCTGGTCTGCGTCTCAGCGGTAACAGGGAAGCTCGATGACAGGTTGGTAACCACAGATTGTTCTATATCTACGTTGGTGACATGCTGTCATGCAGTGTAGTCTCAATGTGGACGCTCAGCTGTGTGCGCGCGTGTGTGTATTGTGCGGCTACTTGGCAGAGCAGCAGCGGCGGTGTCGCAACGCTACAGGTGCACACACACATGCACACACACGCACGGACGGCCTTGTCCTTCACACGAGCACTGTCTCTGCAGAAGGAAGGGCATTAGAAGACGCGGGACAGATTGGTCTGATTGGATTTCACCGCGCTGCTTCTGCAGATGATGATAGCTACGACAACAAGCATTTTCAAAGTGTGTCATTATTGTTGTCATGTAACTACCTACAGTTTAAAGGTGGACTCCTGCCTGATCGAAAGGAATATGTAAATAGCGACTCTAGCGGGACTCGAACCCACAACCTTTGAATCACTTCTTGAGAGATTATTTAGTACTAGAAGTCCAAAGCACTGTCCATTGCGCCACAGAGCCTGCTTAAGTAATGATCCGCTGTCACTAAAAACAAAGCATTAAGATATTAATTCAACATGTAATACTTTTATTATCACTGCTTTCTTAGTACAGTTTAAAGGACCTATATGTAATATAATTTCTGTATGCCATTAATTCAAAGAAACGACCACAGAATGCCGTCTCATATTAGGGAAACATGCAGAGTTGAAATACTATTATAGTGGCTGTGTTTTGTGATGGAATGCAACATTTAAAGGACGACTCTGGTGGGACTCGAACCCACAACCTTTGAATCACTTCTTGAGAGATTATTTAGTACTAGAAGTCCAATGCGCTGTCCATTGTGCCACAGAGCCTGCTTGATTAATGATCCGCTATCACAAAAAACAAAGCATTAAGATATTAATTCAACATGTAATACTTTTATTATCACTGCTTTCTTAGAACAGTTTAAAGGACCTATATGTAATATAATTTTTGTAGGCCATTAATGCAAAGAAACGACCAGATATATAAGACCAGATAACATATAAGATATTAACACAGAGCCTGCTTGATTAATGATCCGCTATCACAAAAAACAAAGCATTAAGATATTAATTCAACATGTAATACTTTTATTATCACTGCTTTCTTAGTACAGTTTAAAGGACCTATATGTAATATAATTTCTGTAAGCCATTAATTCAAAGAAACGACCACAGAATGCCGTCTCATATTAGGGAAACATGCTGAGTTGAAATACTATGATAGTGGCTGTGTTTTGTGATGGAATGCAACATTTAAAGGACGACTCTGGTGGGACTCGAACCCACAACCTTTGAATCACTTCTTGAGAGATTATTTAGTACTAGAAGTCCAATGCGCTGTCCATTGCGCCACAGAGCCTGCTTGAGTAAAGCTCCGATGTCACAAAAACAAAGCATTAAGATATTAATTCAACATGTAATACTTTTATTATCACTGCTTTCTTAGAACAGTTTAAAGGACCTATATGTAATATAATTTTTGTAGGCCATTAATGCAAAGAAACGACCAGATATATAAGACCAGATAACATATAAGATATTAACACAGAGCCTGCTTGATTAATGATCCGCTATCACAAAACAAAGCATTAAGATATTAATTCAACCATGTATACTTTTGTTATCAACTGCTTTCTTAGAACAGTTTAAAGGACCTAAAATGTATCTGTTCTGTATGCCATTAATTCAAAGAAACGACCACAGAAGCCGTCTCATATTAGGGAAACATGCAGAGTTGAAATACTATGAAAGTGGCTGTTTTTTTGATGGAATGCAACATTTAAAGGACGACTCTGGTGGGACTCGAACCCACAACCTTTGAATCACTTCTTGAGAGATTATTTAGTACTAGAAGTCCAATGCGCTGTCCATTGTGCCACAGAGCCTGCTTGAGAAAAGCCCCTGATGTCACATAAAACAAAGCATTAAGATTTTAAATTTCCCAAACATGTATACTTTGATATCCACCGCTTTCTTAGAACAGTTTAAAGGACCTATATGTAATGAATTTCTGTTAGGCCATTAATTCAATAAACGACCACAGAATGCGTCTCATATTAGGGAAACATGCTGAGTTGAAATACTATGAAAGTGGCTGTTTTTTTTGATGGAATGCAACATTTAAAGGACGACTCTGGTGGGGCTCGAACCCACAACCTTTGAATCACTTCTTGAGAGATTATTCAGTACTAGAAGTCCAATGCGCTGTCCATTGCGCCACAGAGCCTACTTGATTAAAGATCCGCTATCACAAAAAAAAAAGCATTAAGATAATAATTCAACATGTAATACTTTTATTATCACGCTTTCTTACAGTTTAAAGGTGGTGATAGAATGCAAACAACGATTTACCTTGTCATAGGTGAATATCGACAGTTCAGTGGGTAAATAGGACATAAAAGCTTTAAATCCATTGACATGCCTTTCCCCTGAATATCTCACATTTTGAAACTGCCGCTGAAACGGGCGAATCTCAACAAAGCCAAAGATGACTCAGGATCTTAGAACCTGTAGCTTTGTCACGCCCCTTTGGGCGTATAAGGAGAACGGTCCAGCCCAACATTTACACCAGGCCACTGACCTGAGACCAGCTCTAATTTCAGCTAGCGTTAGGTCAAATTTGAGTCCGACTGAGAACGCGAACGGGCATGGCTGCAGTTTATAAGGAGATCCAGGGAACTTTTCCCCAAAGACAGTTTTCAAAATTCGGACAATTTAAAGCAGGATTTGCTACGCTGCGGTTGCTGTTCCGATTGTCTGGTCATCCCAACCACAAGCTGTAAGTATGATTTCATCGCAAAACATAAATTCCCGCAACGTACCGTAGCTAGCTAGGCTGAATGTTGTTGATAATGAAAATGGAAGGGGGCTAACGTTTCATTTTCCCCTTTCATTGAATAAATACCCGTGTTGTCATGTAGCTCATCTATATTAATTTGCATGTTTGTCCATTGGCGGGCTACTTTATTGTATTTCAGCAAGAAAATAACTGCGGAGAGAACCTGAAGTTTGGGTTTCGAGCTAGCGTTAAGCTGTAAGTTTTCTCAGTACTGCTATAGCATCCCGTAGCTTCGACAAAAAAGAAGGAAAAGTTATCTTTCAAGATATCGAGTAATCTGTGGAAAAAAGGTTGTTATAGACGGAATTATTGATTTTTCGTTTTTTTTTATTTCAGGCACACACAAGAAAGTCAGACACGAAAGATGCGCTGCTGAACGATTTCCAGTGTGGCTCTAGGAGGCACAATGTTTTAAGACAAAAACCCCCATATCTAAAGGTAACCTTTTATTATTCCCCACAAAACCCCGGGGCTTATGGGGTTTTTTGTAGCATGGATGGGAGGATTTAGCAGAGCATGTTATCTAATGTTACCATATGAGTGGGGATTTTACAAAAATGGGATACATTTTCCACAATTGTTTCTATTTCTGTAGGTAGAACTATTTTGGATTTAGATTTGGGCTGATCTCAATTTAATTGCATTTTTTTTTTGTTGGGGGAGGGGGTGAAAAAAAATTTGGACAAGGGGGGAGGAATGGTTTTTTTTAAAAAAAGGTATGACTTTAAAGCTAGACTGTTGTTGAAGATGCCTTTTGCAGGATGTCAGCCTATGACTTTGTCATTCAACAAAACAAGTCTTTAGAAAAAAGGCAAAAAGTGAAGGGGGGGCAAAATTTTTGCAGAAAATGGTTTGTTCGTGAAAGGGTGAGAATGGCAATAGCTAAAACATAGGCCAATTGCCGGCCACCAAATGTAACATTTCTGTTTTAAGTGGTCTAACTGTAAGGCATTTTTACCAAAACCCCGGTTAGAGTACAGCTTTTTCCAGGGGTTTTGAGGTTTAGCAAAATGTAAATCTGGAGTTAACGGGGGTATTTTGCTTTTTGTGGTAAAAGGAAAACGTTAGTTACAAAATTTTTTTTTTGTTTTAGGTTGATCTTCGCCCAAAGGAAGACAGCCCAGGGGGGAAAATAAAGTCCCGAAATTGTTCCCAAAGGCCAAAAGGGGGGGTTACACGTCAAAAAGGAAGACGGAGCCAAAATTGTAGTTTAAATTTTTTTTTTTTTACATAAAAAAAATAAAAAAGTGCATCAAAGGCCTAAACATAATTTTCACACACTCAAACAACAAATCTGAAGGTGCAAAGGTATAGGGGCTAAAATGATTTCACACACAACAGGTATGTCTTAGACCGGATGAGATTGGTGTTCGAGGAATCATCCATCCCCCTTCCTTATCTGGAAGCGTCCGGCAGATTTTACGGGCCCCAGGACCTGTGTGCTCAGCTCGACAGACACCCAAACCCGACATTTCTGCCCTGAAGCCTCCAGAAACTCCCTCCGTATACGCAGCACGACACAAGAGGGGATCACGACACGAAGACTTTCTACCAAGAAAAACCCAGCACCCGCTCACAAGTCCTATAGGCCATGTGTCTGCATTTCCTGCCAAGAGAAAAGGGTTGTAGTGGCAATACATTTTTTTTTTTTTTTTAGATTTCAGAGGGTAATGATGATGTTTTTTAAAATAAATAAAATTTTTTTTGTTGTTGATAAATACTGTGTTTTGTAATAAAAGCTGAACCAATAATCAAGGGTATTGTTATCGAACTGCTAACAGTGGTATCAATTGGCCCACCTTTCCCTCCCTTGATTTTCAACTGGCCATGGTCAACTCTGTAAATATTCATGCATTTTGCAAAGAATATATGAGGCACACGGGATGAAGGCCAGGATGGTCGACAGGTTTTCTCCCCATGAACCGGGTCATTCTTTTCTGACCCCGTAAAAAACAAAACAATGAGCTTGTTGTTATTTCATAATGTTGAATGAGCAGAAAGCATAAAGTAGCTTGAGTTAATGAATCTAGTTTTAGTCACCTGAGGTATTTATTGGCAACATATTTTCTCTCTCCTGGGGCATTTGTGCACAGTTTCCACAAGAACACCTGCCAAGGTAAGATGTATGCACCGTAGTTGTAATTTTACATATTACTACATGTTAAGAAGGTAATAATCTCAAAGTCAGATCTAATCAGCAGGATAGTACTTCCAAGATAACATTTGACCTACTGACACAGGCGAGAGTAGTAATAATGCTTTAGACGTAGCATACAAACAGAAATAGTAGTCTCCGGTCCAGCTAAATGGACGTCCTGTTGTAAGATAACATATCACTACTACGTGTTAAATAATTTACGTAACTCATAATCACAATCGAAGAGACTGTCGTTGTGAGCAGCTCTATGAACTAGACATCTTGACTGAAACTGCGAAAGTAGTAAAATATTTGTCCGTGTGCACATTAACTTATGTTGCTTATGATGCTAAAAACAAGGCTAATACAAAGTTATTCTTAGGCTACAACACTGACGTGTGAGTATTACACTAGTGTAACAACGGACGGCTAATGTTGGGTGTTGAAAATGCAAGTAAATGCTAAATGACCAAACTTACCAGTCTGAAGAGTCATTTCCAATCTACTGGCAAGTGGCTCCTCTACATCAGATCCTTCCTCTGATTCAGGCTCAAACAGATACCGTTCAACAGCTAAAGTCTCCATCTTCTTCTTCTGTTGCTCTGTCAGCAGCACCAAAGCTCGTTGCACAACAACCTATCAGCGCGCAGCTTATTTAAATATTCATGAGCAGACCATATAAGGCAGAACACCTCTCGTTTCAAGCAAGTTCAATTTAGCAGGGTGGTATGAGGGCCAAAAGAACAGCAAAAGCAACATTTTCAGCCCAACAAATGTTACATACCCTATCAGGAGACCTCAAGGAACAGCGTGATATACTCCATACAACCATTCTATCACCCCTTTAAAGGACCTCTATGTAATTTAATTTCTGTAGGCCATTAATTCAAAGAAACGACCACAGAATGCCGTCAGATATTAGGGAAACATGCTGAGTTGAAATACTATGAAAGTGGCTGTGTTTTGTGATCAAATGCAATATATAAAGGACGACTCTGGTGGGACTCGAACCCACAACCTTTGAATCACTTCTTGAGAGATATTTAGTACTAGAAGTCCAATGCGCTGTCCATTGCGCCACAGAGCCTGGTTGAATAATTCTCTGATGTCACAAAAAACAAAGCATTTTGATATTAATTCAACATGTAATACTTTTATTATCACTGCCTTCTTAGTACAGTTTAAAGGAACTATATGTAATATAATTTCTGTAAGCCATTAATGCAAAGAAACGACCACAGAATACCATCAGATATTAAGGAAACATGCTGAGTTGAAATACTATGAAAGTGGCTGTGTTTTTTGATGGAATGCAACATTTAAAGGACGACTCGGGTGGGACTCGAACCCACAACCTTTGAATCACTTCTTGAGAAATTATTTAGTACTAGAAGTCCAATGCGCTGTCCATTGCGCCACAGAGCCTGCTTGATTAGTGATCCGCTATCACAAAAAACAAAGCATTAAGATATTAATTCAACATGTAATACTTTTATTATCACTGCTTTCTTAGAACAGTTTAAAGGACCTATATGTAATATAATTTCTGTAGGCCATTAATTCAAAGAAACGACCACAGAATGCCGTCAGATATTAGGGAAACATGCTGAGTTGAAATACTATGATAGTGGCTGTGTTTTGTGATGGAATGCAATATTTAAAGGACGACTCTGGTGGGACTCGAACCCACAACCTTTGAATCACTTCTTGAGAGATTATTTAGTACTAGAAGTCCAATTGTGCCACAGAGCCTGCTTGATTAAAGATCCGCTATCACAAAAAACAAAGCATTAAGATATTATTTCAGCATGTAATACTTTTATTATCACTGCTTTCTTACAGTTTAAAGGACCTCTATGTAATATAATTTCTGTAAGCCATTTATGCAAAGAAACGACCACAGAATGCCGTCAGATATTAGGGAAACATGCTGAGTTGAAATACTATGATAGTGGCTCTGTTTTGTGATGGAATGCAACATTTAAAGGTCGACTCTGGTGGGACTCGAACCCACAACCTTTGAATCACTTCTTGAGAGATTATTTAGTACTAGAAGTCCAATGCGCTGTCCATTGTGCCACAGAGCCTGCTCGATTAAAGATCCGCTATCACAAAAAACAAAGCATTAAGATATTTATTCAACATGTAATACTTTTGTTATCACCGCTTTCTTAGAACAGTTTAAAGGACCTATATGTAATATAATTTCTGTAAGCCATTAATTCAAAGAAACGACCACAGAATGCCGTCTCATATTAGGGAAACATGCAGAGTTGAAAGTGGCTGTTTTTTTTGATGGAATGCAACATTTAAAGGACGACTCTGGTGGGACTCGAACCCACAACCTTTGAATCACTTCTTGAGAGATTATTTAGTACTAGAAGTCCAATGCGCTGTCCATTGTGCCACAGAGCCTGCTTGATTAAAGATCCGCTATCACAAAAAACAAAGCATTAAGATATTAATTCAACATGTAATACTTTTATTTTCACTGCTTTCTTACAGTTTAAAGGACGTCTATGTAATTTAATTTCTGTAGGCCATTAATTCAAAGAAACGACCACAGAATGCCGTCAGATATTAGGGAAACATGCTGGGTTGAAATACTATGGAAGTGGCTGTGTTTTGTGATGGAATGCAACATTTAAAGGACGACTCTGGTGGGACTCGAACCCACAACCTTTGAATCACTTCTTGGGAGATTATTTAGTACTAGAAGTCCAATGCGCTGTCCATTGCGCCACAGAGCCTGCTTGATTAAAGATCCGCTATCACAAAAAACAAAGCATTAAGATATTAATTCAACATGTAATACTTTTATTATCACTGCTTTCTTAGAACAGTTTAAAGGACCTATATGTAATTTAATTTCTGTAGGCCATTAATTCAAAGAAACGACCACAGAATGCCGTCAGATATTAGGGACACATGCTGAGTTGAAATACTATGAAAGTGGCTGTGTTTTGTGATCAAATGCAATATATAAAGGACCAATCTGGTGGGACTCGAACCCACAACCTTTGAATCACTTCTTGAGAGATATTTAGTACTAGAAGTCCAATGCGCTGTCCATTGCGCCACAGAGCCTGGTTGAATAATTCTCTGATGTCACAAAAAACAAAGCATTTTGATATTAATTCAACATGTAATACTTTTATTATCACTGCCTTCTTAGTACAGTTTAAAGGAACTATATGTAATATAATTTCTGTAAGCCATTAATGCAAAGAAACGACCACAGAATACCATCAGATATTAAGGAAACATGCTGAGTTGAAATACTATGAAAGTGGCTGTGTTTTTTGATGGAATGCAACATTTGAAGGGCGACTCCGGTGGGACTCGAACCCACAACCTTTGAATCACTTCTTGAGAGATAATTTAGTACTAGAAGTCCAATGCGCTGTCCATTGCGCCACAGAGCCTGCTTGATTAGTGATCCGCTATCACAAAATTAAAGCATTAAGATATTAATTCAACATGTAATACTTTTATTATCACTGCTTTCTTAGAACAGTTTAAAGGACCTATATGTAATATAATTTCTGTAGGCCATTAATTCAAAGAAACGACCACAGAATGCCGTCAGATATTAGGGAAACATGCTGGGTTGAAATACTATGGAAGTGGCTGTGTTTTGTGATGGAATGCAACATTTAAAGGACGACTCTGGTGGGACTCGAACCCACAACCTTTGAATCACTTCTTGAGAGATTATTTAGTACTAGAAGTCCAATGCGCTGTCCATTGCGCCACAGAGCCTGCTTGATTAAAGATCCGCTATCACAAAAAACAAAGCATTAAGATATTAATTCAACATGTAATACTTTTGTTATCACCGCTTTCTTAGAACAGTTTAAAGGACCTATATGTAATATAATTTCTGTAGGCCATTAATTCAAAGAAACGACCACAGAATACCGTCAGATATTAGGGAAACATGCTGAGTTGAAATACTATGGAAGTGGCTGTGTTTTGTGATGGAATGCAACATTTAAAGGACGACTCTGGTGGGACTCGAACCCACAACCTTTGAATCACTTCTTGAGAGATTATTTAGTACTAGAAGTCCAATGCGCTGTCCATTGCGCCACAGAGCCTGCTTGAGTAATGCTCCGATGTCACAAAAAACAAAGCATTAAAATATTAATTCAACACGTTATACTTTTGTTATCACCGCTTTCTTAGAACAGTTTAAAGGACCTATATGTAATATGATTTCTGTAGGCCATTAATTCAAAGAAACGACCACAGAATGCCGTCAGATATTAGGGAAACATGCTGAGTTGAAATACTATGATAGTGGCTCTGTTTTGTGATGGAATGCAACATTTAAAGGTCGACTCTGGTGGGACTCGAACCCACAACCTTTGAATCACTTCTTGAGAGATTATTTAGTACTAGAAGTCCAATGCGCTGTCCATTGTGCCACAGAGCCTGCTTGATTAAAGATCCGCTATCACAAAAAACAAAGCATTAAGATATTAATTCAACATGTAATACTTTTATTATCACTGCTTTCTTACAGTTTAAAGGACGTCTATGTAATTTAATTTCTGTAGGCCATTAATTCAAAGAAACGACCACAGAATGCCGTCAGATATTAGGGAAACATGCTGGGTTGAAATACTATGGAAGTGGCTGTGTTTTGTGATGGAATGCAACATTTAAAGGACGACTCTGGTGGGACTCGAACCCACAACCTTTGAATCACTTCTTGGGAGATTATTTAGTACTAGAAGTCCAATGCGCTGTCCATTGCGCCACAGAGCCTGCTTGAATAATTCTCTGATGTCACAAAAAACAAAGCATTTTGATATTAATTCAACATGTAATACTTTTGTTATCACTGCTTTCTTAGTACAGTTTAAAGGAACTAGATGTAATATAATTTCTGTAAGCCATTAATGCAAAGAAACTACCACAGAATACCATCAGATATTAAGGAAACATGCTGAGTTGAAATACTATGAAAGTGGCTGTGTTTTGTGATGGAATGCAACATTTGAAGGACGACTCTGGTGGGACTCGAACCCACAACCTTTGAAACACTTCTTGAGAGATTATTTAGTACTAGAAGTCCAATGCGCTGTCCATTGCGCCACAGAGCCTGCTTGATTAATGATCCGCTATACAAATAACAAAGCATTAAGATATTAATTCAACATGTAATACTTTTATTATCACTGCTTTCTTAGTACAGTTTAAAGGACCTATATGTAATATAATTTCTGTAAGCCATTAATGCAAAGAAACGACCACAGAATGCCGTCAGATTTTAGGGAAACATGCAGAGTTGAAATACTATGAAAGTGGCTGTGTTTTTGATGGAATGCAACATTTGAAGGACGACTCTGGTGGGACTCGAACCCACAACCTTTGAATCACTTCTTGAGAGATTATTTAGTACTAGAAGTCCAATGCGCTGTCCATTGCGCCACAGAGCCTGCTTGATTAGTGATCCGCTATCACAAAAAACAAAGCATTAAGATATTAATTCAACATGTAATGCTTTTATTATCAATGCTTTCTTAGTACAGTTTAAAGGAACTATATGTAATATAATTTCTGTAAGCCATTAATGCAAAGAAACGACCACAGAATACCATCAGATATTAAGGAAACATGCTGAGTTGAAATACTATGAAAGTGGCTGTGTTTTTTGATGGAATGCAACATTTGAAGGACGACTCTGGTGGGACTCGAACCCACAACCTTTGAATCACTTCTTGAGAGATTATTTAGTACTAGAAGTCCAATGCGCTGTCCATTGCGCCACAGAGCCTGCTTGATTAAAGATCCGCTATCACAAAAAACAAAGCATTAAGATATTAATTCAACATGTAATACTTTTGTTATCACCGCTTTCTTAGAACAGTTTAAAGGACCTATATGTAATATAATTTCTGTAGGCCATTAATTCAAAGAAACGACCACAGAATGCCGTCAGATATTAGGGAAACATGCTGGGTTGAAATACTATGGAAGTGGCTGTGTTTTGTGATGGAATGCAACATTTAAAGGACGACTCTGGTGGGACTCGAACCCACAACCTTTGAATCACTTCTTGAGAGATTATTTAGTACTAGAAGTCCAATGCGCTGTCCATTGCGCCACAGAGCCTGCTGGAGTAAGGCTCCGATGTCACAAAAAACAAAGCATTAAGATATTAATTCAACATGTAATACTTTTGTTATCACCGCTTTCTTAGAACAGTTTAAAGGACCTATATGTAATATAATTTCTGTAGGCCATTAATTCAAAGAAACGACCACAGAATGCCGTCAGATATTAGGGAAACATGCTGAGTTGAAATACTATGAAAGTGGCTGTGTTTTGTGATCAAATGCAATATTTAAAGGACGACTCTGGTGGGACTCGAACCCACAACCTTTGAATCACTTCTTGAGAGATATTTAGTACTAGAAGTCCAATGCGCTGTCCATTGCGCCACAGAGCCAGGTTGAATAATTCTCTGATGTCACAAAAAACAAAGCATTTTGATATTAATTCAACATGTAATACTTTTATTATCACTGCCTTCTTAGTACAGTTTAAAGGAACTATATGTAATATAATTTCTGTAAGCCATTAATGCAAAGAAACGACCACAGAATACCATCAGATATTAAGGAAACATGCTGAGTTGAAATACTATGAAAGTGGCTGTTTTTTGATGGAATGCAACATTTGAAGGGCGACTCCGGTGGGACTCGAACCCACAACCTTTGAATCACTTCTTGAGAGATAATTTAGTACTAGAAGTCCAATGCGCTGTCCATTGCGCCACAGAGCCTGCTTGATTAGTGATCCGCTATCACAAAAAACAAAGCATTAAGATATTAATTCAACATGTAATGCTTTTATTATCACTGCTTTCTTAGTACAGTTTAAAGGACCTATATGTAATATAATTTCTGTAAGCCATTAATGCAAAGAAACGACCACAGAATGCCGTCTGATTTTAGGGAAACATGCAGAGTTGAAATACTATGAAAGTGGCTGTGTTTTTTGATGGAATGCAACATTTGAAGGACGACTCTGGTGGGATTCGAACCCACAACCTTTGAATCACTTCTTGAGAGATTATTTAGTACTAGAAGTCCAATGCGCTGTCCATTGCGCCACAGAGCCTGCTTGATTAGTGATCCGCTATCACAAAAAACAAAGCATTAAGATATTAATTCAACATGTAATACTTTTATTATCAATGCCTTCTTAGTACAGTTTAAAGGAACTATATGTAATATAATTTCTGTAAGCCATTAATGCAAAGAAACGACCACAGAATACCTTCAGATATTAAGGAAACATGCTGAGTTGAAATACTATGAAAGTGGCTGTTTTTTGATGGAATGCAACATTTGAAGGACGACTCTGGTGGGACTCGAACCCACAACCTTTGAATCACTTCTTGAGAGATTATTTAGTACTAGAAGTCCAATGCGCTGTCCATTGCGCCACAGAGCCTGCTTGATTAAAGATCCGCTATCACAAAAAACAAAGCATTAAGATATTAATTCAACATGTAATACTTTTGTTATCACCGCTTTCTTAGAACAGTTTAAAGGACCTATATGTAATATAATTTCTGTAGGCCATTAATTCAAAGAAACGACCACAGAATGCCGTCAGATATTAGGGAAACATGCTGGGTTGAAATACTATGGAAGTGGCTGTGTTTTGTGATGGAATGCAACATTTAAAGGACGACTCTGGTGGACTCGAACCCACAACCTTTGAATCACTTCTTGAGAGATTATTTAGTACTAGAAGTCCAATGCGCTGTCCATTGCGCCACAGAGCCTGCTGGAGTAAGGCTCCGATGTCACAAAAAACAAAGCATTAAGATATTAATTCAACATGTAATACTTTTGTTATCACCGCTTTCTTAGAACAGTTTAATGGACCTATATGTAATATAATTTCTGTAGGCCATTAATTCAAAGAAACGACCACAGAATGCCGTCAGATATTAGGGAAACATGCTGGGTTGAAATACTATGAAAGTGGCTGTGTTTTGTGATCAAATGCAATATATAAAGGACGAATCTGGTGGGACTCGAACCCACAACCTTTGAATCACTTCTTGAGAGATATTTAGTACTAGAAGTCCAATGCGCTGTCCATTGCGCCACAGAGCCAGGTTGAATAATTCTCTGATGTCACAAAAAACAAAGCATTTTGATATTAATTCAACATGTAATACTTTTATTATCACTGCCTTCTTAGTACAGTTTAAAGGAACTATATGTAATATAATTTCTGTAAGCCATTAATGCAAAGAAACGACCACAGAATACCATCAGATATTAAGGAAACATGCTGAGTTGAAATACTATGAAAGTGGCTGTTTTTTGATGGAATGCAACATTTGAAGGGCGACTCCGGTGGGACTCGAACCCACAACCTTTGAATCACTTCTTGAGAGATAATTTAGTACTAGAAGTCCAATGCGCTGTCCATTGCGCCACAGAGCCTGCTTGATTAGTGATCCGCTATCACAAAATTAAAGCATTAAGATATTAATTCAACATGTAATACTTTTATTATCACTGCTTTCTTAGAACAGTTTAAAGGACCTATATGTAATATAATTTCTGTAGGCCATTAATTCAAAGAAACGACCACAGAATGCCGTCAGATATTAGGGAAACATGCTGGGTTGAAATACTATGGAAGTGGCTGTGTTTTGTGATGGAATGCAACATTTAAAGGACGACTCTGGTGGGACTCGAACCCACAACCTTTGAATCACTTCTTGAGAGATTATTTAGTACTAGAAGTCCAATGCGCTGTCCATTGCGCCACAGAGCCTGCTTGATAAAGATCCGCTATCACAAAAAACAAAGCATTAAGATATTAATTCAACATGTAATACTTTTGTTATCACCGCTTTCTTAGAACAGTTTAAAGGACCTATATGTAATATAATTTCTGTAGGCCATTAATTCAAAGAAACGACCACAGAATGCCGTCAGATATTAGGGAAACATGCTGAGTTGAAATACTATGAAAGTGGCTGTGTTTTGTGATGGAATGCAACATTTAAAGGACGACTCTGGTGGGACTCGAACCCACAACCTTTGAATCACTTCTTGAGAGATTATTTAGTACTAGAAGTCCAATGCGCTGTCCATTGCGCCACAGAGCCTGCTTGAGTAATGCTCCGATGTCACAAAAAACAAAGCATTAAGATATTAATTCAACATGTAATACTTTTGTTATCACCGCTTTCTTAGAACAGTTTAAAGGACCTATATGTAATATAATTTCTGTAGGCCATTAATTCAAAGAAACGACCACAGAATGCCGTCAGATATTAGGGAAACATGCTGAGTTGAAATACTATGATAGTGGCTGTGTTTTGTGATGGAATGCAACATTTAAAGGACGACTCTGGTGGGACTCGAACCCACAACCTTTGAATCACTTCTTGAGAGATTATTTAGTACTAGAAGTCCAATGCGCTGTCCATTGTGCCACAGAGCCTGCTTGATTAAAGATCCGCTATCACAAAAAACAAAGCATTAAGATATTAATTCAACATGTAATACTTTTATTATCACTGCTTTCTTACAGTTTAAAGGACCTCTATGTAATTTAATTTCTGTAGGCCATTAATTCAAAGAAACGACCACAGAATGCCGTCAGATATTAGGGAAACATGCTGGGTTGAAATACTATGGAAGTGGCTGTGTTTTGTGATGGAATGCAACATTTAAAGGACGACTCTGGTGGGACTCGAACCCACAACCTTTGAATCACTTCTTGGGAGATTATTTAGTACTAGAAGTCCAATGCGCTGTCCATTGCGCCACAGAGCCTGCTTGAATAATTCTCTGATGTCACAAAAAACAAAGCATTTTGATATTAATTCAACATGTAATACTTTTGTTATCACTGCTTTCTTAGTACAGTTTAAAGGAACTAGATGTAATATAATTTCTGTAAGCCATTAATGCAAAGAAACTACCACAGAATACCATCAGATATTAAGGAAACATGCTGAGTTGAAATACTATGAAAGTGGCTGTGTTTTGTGATGGAATGCAACATTTGAAGGACGACTCTGGTGGAACTCGAACCCACAACCTTTGAAACACTTCTTGAGAGATTATTTAGTACTAGAAGTCCAATGCGCTGTCCATTGCGCCACAGAGCCTGCTTGATTAATGATCCGCTATTACAAATAACAAAGCATTAAGATATTAATTCAACATGTAATACTTTTATTATCACTGCTTTCTTAGTACAGTTTAAAGGACCTATATGTAATATAATTTCTGTAAGCCATTAATGCAAAGAAACGACCACAGAATGCCGTCTGATTTTAGGGAAACATGCAGAGTTGAAATACTATGAAAGTGGCTGTGTTTTTTGATGGAATGCAACATTTGAAGGACGACTCTGGTGGGATTCGAACCCACAACCTTTGAATCACTTCTTGAGAGATTATTTAGTACTAGAAGTCCAATGCGCTGTCCATTGCGCCACAGAGCCTGCTTGATTAGTGATCCGCTATCACAAAAAACAAAGCATTAAGATATTAATTCAACATGTAATGCTTTTATTATCAATGCCTTCTTAGTACAGTTTAAAGGAACTATATGTAATATAATTTCTGTAAGCCATTAATGCAAAGAAACGACCACAGAATACCTTCAGATATTAAGGAAACATGCTGAGTTGAAATACTATGAAAGTGGCTGTGTTTTTTGATGGAATGCAACATTTGAAGGACGACTCTGGTGGGACTCGAACCCACAACCTTTGAATCACTTCTTGAGAGATTATTTAGTACTAGAAGTCCAATGCGCTGTCCATTGCGCCACAGAGCCTGCTTGATTAAAGATCCGCTATCACAAAAAACAAAGCATTAAGATATTAATTCAACATGTAATACTTTTGTTATCACCGCTTTCTTAGAACAGTTTAAAGGACCTATATGTAATATAATTTCTGTAGGCCATTAATTCAAAGAAACGACCACAGAATGCCGTCAGATATTAGGGAAACATGCTGGGTTGAAATACTATGGAAGTGGCTGTGTTTTGTGATGGAATGCAACATTTAAAGGACGACTCTGGTGGAACTCGAACCCACAACCTTTGAATCACTTCTTGAGAGATTATTTAGTACTAGAAGTCCAATGCGCTGTCCATTGCGCCACAGAGCCTGCTGGAGTAAGGCTCCGATGTCACAAAAAACAAAGCATTAAGATATTAATTCAACATGTAATACTTTTGTTATCACCGCTTTCTTAGAACAGTTTAATGGACCTATATGTAATATAATTTCTGTAGGCCATTAATTCAAAGAAACGACCACAGAATGCCGTCAGATATTAGGGAAACATGCTGGGTTGAAATACTATGAAAGTGGCTGTGTTTTGTGATCAAATGCAATATATAAAGGACGAATCTGGTGGGACTCGAACCCACAACCTTTGAATCACTTCTTGAGAGATATTTAGTACTAGAAGTCCAATGCGCTGTCCATTGCGCCACAGAGCCAGGTTGAATAATTCTCTGATGTCACAAAAAACAAAGCATTTTGATATTAATTCAACATGTAATACTTTTATTATCACTGCCTTCTTAGTACAGTTTAAAGGAACTATATGTAATATAATTTCTGTAAGCCATTAATGCAAAGAAACGACCACAGAATACCATCAGATATAAGGAAACATGCTGAGTTGAAATACTATGAAAGTGGCTGTTTTTTGATGGAATGCAACATTTGAAGGGCGACTCCGGTGGGACTCGAACCCACAACCTTTGAATCACTTCTTGAGAGATAATTTAGTACTAGAAGTCCAATGCGCTGTCCATTGCGCCACAGAGCCTGCTTGATTAGTGATCCGCTATCACAAAAACAAAGCATTAAGATATAATTCAACATGTAATACTTTTATTATCACTGCTTTCTTAGAACAGTTTAAAGGACCTATATGTAATATAATTTCTGTAGGCCATTAATTCAAAGAAACGACCACAGAATGCCGTCAGATATTAGGGAAACATGCTGGGTTGAAATACTATGGAAGTGGCTGTGTTTGTGATGGAATGCAACATTTAAGGACGACTCTGGTGGGACTCGAACCCACAACCTTTGAATCACTTCTTGAGAGATTATTTAGTACTAGAAGTCCAATGCGCTGTCCATTGCGCCACAGAGCCTGCTTGAGTAAAGATCCGCTATCACAAAAAACAAAGCATTAAGATATTAATTCAACATGTAATACTTTTGCTATCACCGCTTTCTTAGAACAGTTTAAAGGACCTATATGTAATATAATTTCTGTAGGCCATTAATTCAAAGAAACGACCACAGAATACCGTCAGATATTAGGGAAACATGCTGAGTTGAAATACTATGGAAGTGGCTGTGTTTTGTGATGGAATGCAACATTTAAAGGACGACTCTGGTGGGACTCGAACCCACAACCTTTGAATCACTTCTTGAGAGATTATTTAGTACTAGAAGTCCAATGCGCTCTCCATTGCGCCACAGAGCCTGCTTGAGTAATGCTCCGATGTCACAAAAAACAAAGCATTAAGATATTAATTCAACATGTTATACTTTCTTATCACCGCTTTCTTAGAACAGTTTAAAGGACCTATATGTAATATGATTTCTGTAGGCCATTAATTCAAAGAAACGACCACAGAATTCCGTCAGATATTAGGGAAACATGCTGGGTTGAAATACTATGGAAGTGGCTGTGTTTTGTGATGGAATGCAACATTTAAAGGGCGACTCTGGTGGGATCCGAACCCACAACCTTTCAATCACTTCTCGAGAGATTATTTAATACTAGAAGTCCAATGCGCTGTCCATTGCGCCACAGAGCCTGCTTGAATAAAGTTCCGATGTCACATAAAACAAAGCATTAAGATATTAATTCAACATGTAATACTTTTGTTATCACTGCTTTCTTAGTACAGTTTAAAGGAACTATATGTAATATAATTTCTGTAAGCCATTAATGCAAAGAAACTACCACAGAATACCGTCAGATATTAAGGAAACATGCTGAGTTGAAATACTATGAAAGTGGCTGTGTTTTGTGATGGAATGCAACATTTGAAGGACGACTCTGGTGGAACTCGAACCCACAACCTTTGAAACACTTCTTGAGAGATTATTTAGTACTAGAAGTCCAATGCGCTGTCCATTGCGCCACAGAGCCTGCTTGATTAATGATCCGCTATCACAAAAAACAAAGCATTAAGATATTAATTCAACATGTAATACTTTTATTATCACTGCTTTCTTAGTACAGTTTAAAGGACCTATATGTAATATAATTTCTGTAAGCCATTAATGCAAAGAAACGACCACAGAATGCCGTCTGATTTAGGGAAACATGCAGAGTTGAAATACTATGAAAGTGGCTGTGTTTTTGATGGAATGCAACATTTGAAGGACGACTCTGGTGGGATTCGAACCCACAACCTTTGAATCACTTCTTGAGAGATTATTTAGTACTAGAAGTCCAATGCGCTGTCCATTGCGCCACAGAGCTTCTTGATTAGTGATCCGCTATCACAAAAAACAAAGCATTAAGATATTAATTCAACATGTAATGCTTTTATTATCAATGCCTTCTTAGTACAGTTTAAAGGACCTATATGTAATATAATTTCTGTAAGCCATTAATGCAAAGAAACGACCACAGAATACCTCAGATATTAGGAAACATGCTGAGTTGAAATACTATGAAAGTGGCTGTGTTTTTTGATGGAATGCAACATTTGAAGGACGACTCTGGTGGGACTCGAACCCACAACCTTTGAATCACTTCTTGAGAGATTATTTAGTACTAGAAGTCCAATGCGCTGTCCATTGCGCCACAGAGCCTGCTTGATTAAAGATCCGCTATCACAAAAAACAAAGCATTAAGATATTAATTCAACATGTAATACTTTTGTTATCACCGCTTTCTTAGAACAGTTTAAAGGACCTATATGTAATATAATTTCTGTAGGCCATTAATTCAAAGAAACGACCACAGAATGCCGTCAGATATTAGGGAAAACATGCTGGGTTGAAATACTATGAAGTGGCTGTGTTTTGTGATGGAATGCAACATTTAAAGGACGACTCTGGTGGGACTCGAACCCACAACCTTTGAATCACTTCTTGAGAGATTATTTAGTACTAGAAGTCCAATGCGCTGTCCATTGCGCCACAGAGCCTGCTGGAGTAAGGCTCCGATGTCACAAAAAACAAAGCATTAAGATATTAATTCAACATGTAATACTTTTGTTATCACCGCTTTCTTAGAACAGTTTAATGGACCTATATGTAATATAATTTCTGTAGGCCATTAATTCAAAGAAACGACCACAGAATGCCGTCAGATATTAGGGAAACATGCTGAGTTGAAATACTATGAAAGTGGCTGTGTTTTGTGATCAAATGCAATATATAAAGGACGACTCTGGTGGGACTCGAACCCACAACCTTTGAATCACTTTTTGAGAGATTATTTAGTACTAAAAGTCCAATGCGCTGTCCATTGCGCCACAGAGCCTGCTTGATTAATGGTCCGCTATCACAAAAAACAAAGCATTAAGATATTAATTCAACATGTAATACTTTTATTATCACTGCTTTCTTAGAACAGTTTAAAGGACCTATATGTAATATAATTTTTGTAGGCCATTAATGCAAAGAAACGACCAGATATATAAGACCAGATAACATATAAGATATTAACACAGAGCCTGCTTAATTAATGATCCGCTATCACAAAAAACAAAGCATTAAGATATTAATTCAGCATGTAATACTTTTATTATCACTGCTTTCTTAGAACAGTTTAAAGGACCTATATGTAATATAATTTCTGTAAGCCATTAATGCAAAGAAACGACCACAGAATGCCGTCTGATTTTAGGGAAACATGCAGAGTTGAAATACTATGAAAGTGGCTGTGTTTTTTGATGGAATGCAACATTTGAAGGACGACTCTGGTGGGACTCGAACCCACAACCTTTGAATCACTTCTTGAGAGATTATTTAGTACTAGAAGTCCAATGCGCTGTCCATTGCGCCACAGAGCCTGCTTGATTAATGATCCGCTATCACAAAAAACAAAGCATTAAGATATTAATTCAACATGTAATACTTTTATTATCACTGCTTTCTTAGAACAGTTTAAAGGACCTATATGTAATATAATTTCTGGAGGCCATTAATGCAAAGAAACGACCACAGAATGCCGTCAGATATTAGGGAAACATGCTGGGTTGAAATACTATGGAAGTGGCTGTGTTTTGTGATGGAATGCAACATTTAAAGGACGACTCTGGTGGGACTCGAACCCACAACCTTTGAATCACTTCTTGAGAGATTATTTAGTACTAGAAGTCCAATGCGCTGTCCATTGCGCCACAGAGCCTGCTTGATTAAAGATCCGCTATCACAAAAAACAAAGCATTAAGATATTAATTCAACATGTAATACTTTTGTTATCACCGCTTTCTTAGAACAGTTTAAAGGACCTATATGTAATATAATTTCTGTAGGCCATTAATTCAAAGAAACGACCACAGAATGCCGTCAGATATTAGGGAAACATGCTGAGTTGAAATACTATGAAAGTGGCTGTGTTTTATGATCAAATGCAATATATAAAGGACGACTCTGGTGGGACTCGAACCCACAACCTTTGAATCACTTTTTGAGAGATTATTTAGTACTAGAAGTCCAATGCGCTGTCCATTGCGCCACAGAGCCTGCTTGATTAATGGTCCGCTATCACAAAAAACAAAGCATTAAGATATTAATTCAGCATGTAATACTTTTATTATCACTGCTTTCTTACAGTTTAAAGGACCTCTATGTAATTTAATTTCTGTAGGTCATTAATTTAAGGAAACGACCACAGAATGCCGTCAGATATTAGGGAAACATGCTGAGTTGAAATACTATGATAGTGGCTGTGTTTTGTGATGGAATGCAACATTTAAAGGACGACTCTGGTGGGACTCGAACCCACAACCTTTGAATCACTTCTTGAGAGATTATTTAGTACTAGAAGTCCAATGCGCTGTCCATTGCGCCACAGAGCCTGGTTGAATAATTCTCTGATGTCACAAAAAACAAAGCATTTTGATATTAATTCAACATGTAATACTTTTATTATCACTGCTTCTTAGTACAGTTTAAAGAACTATATGTAATATAATTTCTGTAAGCCATTAATGCAAAGAAACGACCACAGAATACCATCAGATATTAGGGAACATGCTGAGTGAAATACTATGAAAGTGGCTGTGTTTTTTGATGGAATGCAACATTTGAAGGGCGACTCGGTGGGACTCGAACCCACACCTTTGAATCACTTCTTGAGAGATATTTAGTACTAGAGTCCAATGCGCGCTGTCCATTGCGCCACAGAGCCTGCTTGATTAGTGATCCGCTATCCACAAACAAAGCATTAAGATATTAATTCAACATGTAATACTTTTATTATCACTGCTTTCTTAGAACAGTTTAAAGGACCTATATGTAATATAATTTCTGTAGGCCATTAATTCAAAGAAACGACCACAGAATGCCGTCAGATATAGGGAAACATGCTGGGTTGAAATACTATGGAAGTGGCTGTGTTTTGTGATGGAATGCAACATTTAAAGGACGACTCTGGTGGGACTCGAACCCCAACCTTTGAATCACTTCTTGAGAGATTATTTAGTACTAGAAGTCCAATGCGCTGTCCATTGCGCCACAGAGCCTGCTTGATTAAAGATCCGCTATCACAAAAACAAAGCATTAAGATATTAATTCAACATGTAATACTTTGTTATCACCGCTTTCTTAGAACAGTTTAAAGGACCTATATGTAATATAATTTCTGTAGGCCATTAATTCAAAGAAACGACCACAGAATCCGTCAGATATTAGGGAAACATGCTGAGTTGAAATACTATGGAAGTGGCTGTGTTTGTGATGAATGCAACATTTAAGGACGACTCTGGTGGGACTCGAACCCACAACCTTTGAATCACTTCTTGAGAGATTATTTAGTACTAGAAGTCCAATGCGCTGTCCATTGCGCCACAGAGCCTGCTTGAGTAATGCTCCGATGTCACAAAAAACAAAGCATTAAAATATAATTCAACATGTTATACTTTTGTATCACCGCTTTCTTAGAACAGTTTAAAGGACCTATATGTAATATAATTTCTGTAGGCCATTAATTCAAAGAACGACCACAGAATGCCGTCAGATATTAGGGAAACATGCTGAGTTGAAATACTATGATAGTGGCTCGTTTTTGTGATGGAATGCAACATTTAAGGTCGACTCTGGTGGGACTCGAACCACAACCTTTGAATCACTTCTTGAGAGATTATTTAGTACTAGAAGTCCAATGCGCTGTCATGTTGCCACAGAGCCTGCTTGATTAAAGATCCGCTATCACAAAAAACAAAGCATTAAGATATTAATTCAACATGTATACTTTTATTATCACTGCTTTTTTACAGTTTAAAGGACCTCTATGTAATTTAATTTCTGTAGGCCATTAATTCAAAGAAACGACCACAGAATGCCGTCAGATATAAGGGAAACATGCTGGGTTGAAATACTATGGAAGTGGCTGTGTTTTGTGATGGAATGCAACATTTAAAGGACGACTCTGTGGGACTCGAACCCACAACCTTTGAATCACTTCTTGGAGATATTTAGTACTAGAAGTCCAATGCGCTGTCCATTGCGCACAGAGCCTGCTTGAATAATTCTCTGATGTCACAAAAAACAAAGCATTTTGATATTAATTCAACATGTAATACTTTTGTTATCACTGCTTTCTTAGTACAGTTTAAAGGAACTAGATGTAATATAATTTCTGTAAGCCATTAATGCAAAGAAACTACCACAGAATACCATCAGATATTAGGGAAACATGCTGAGTTGAAATACTATGAAGTGGCTGTGTTTTGTGATGGAATGCAACATTTGAAGGACGACTCTGGTGGAACTCGAACCCACAACCTTTGAAACACTTCTTGAGAGATTATTTAGTACTAGAAGTCCAATGCG
This sequence comes from Etheostoma spectabile, assembly GCF_008692095.1. Lineage (NCBI taxonomy): Eukaryota > Metazoa > Chordata > Actinopteri > Perciformes > Percidae > Etheostoma > Etheostoma spectabile. The sequence continues at coordinate 3,360,176 of NC_045754.1, forward strand.
CTGTCCATTGCGCCACAGAGCCTGCTTGATTAATGATCCGCTATTACAAATAACAAAGCATTAAGATATTAATTCAACATGTAATACTTTTATTATCACTGCTTTCTTAGTACAGTTTAAAGGACTATATGTAATATAATTTCTGTAAGCCATTAATGCAAAGAAACGACCACAGAATGCCGTCTGATTTTAGGGAAACATGCAGAGTTGAAATACTATGAAAGTGGCTGTGTTTTTGATGGATGCAACATTTGAAAGGACGACTCTGGTGGGATTCGAACCCACAACCTTTGAATCACTTCTTGAGAGATTATTTAGTACTAGAAGTCCAATGCGCTGTCCATTGCGCCACAGAGCCTGCTTGAGTAGTGATCCGCTATCACAAAAAACAAAGCATTAAGATATTAATTCAACATGTAATGCTTTTATTATCATGCTTCTTAGTACAGTTTAAAGGAACTATATGTAATATAATTCTGTAAGCCATTAATGCAAAGAAAGACCCACAGAATACTTCAGATATTAAGGAAACATGCTGAGTTGAAATACTATGAAAGTGGCTGTGTTTTTTGATGGAATGCAACATTTGAAGGACGACTCTGGTGGACTCGAACCACAACCTTTGAATCACTTCTTGAGAGATTATTTAGTACTAGAAGTCCAATGCGCTGTCCATTGCGCCACAGAGCCTGCTTGATTAAAGATCCGCTATCACAAAAAACAAAGCATTAGATATTAATTCAACATGTAATACTTTTTTATCACCGCTTTCTAAGAACAGTTTAAAGGACCTATATGTAATATAATTTCTGTAGGCCATTAATTCAAAGAAACGACCACAGAATGCCGTCAGATATTAGGGAAAATGCTGGGTTGAAATACTATGGAAGTGGCTGTGTTTTGTGATGGAATGCAACATTTAAAGGACGACTCTGGTGGAACTCGAACCCACAACCTTTGAATCACTTCTTGAGAGATTATTTAGTACTAGAAGTCCAATGCGCTGTCCATTGCGCCACAGAGCCTGCTGAGTAGGCTCCGATGTCACAAAACAAAGCATTAAGATATATTCAACAGTAATACTTTTGTTATCACCGCTTTCTTAGAACAGTTTAATGGACCTATATGTATATAATTTCTGTAGGCCATTAATTCAAAGAACGACCACAGAATGCCGTCAGATATTAGGGAACCATGCTGGGTTGAAATACTATGAAAGTGGCTGTGTTTTGTGATCAAATGCAATATTAAAGGACGAATCTGGTGGGACTCGAACCCACAACCTTTGAATCACTTCTTGAGAGATATTTAGTACTAGAAGTCCAATGCGCTGTCCATTGCGCCACAGAGCCAGGTTGAATAATTCTCTGATGTCCAAAAAAAAAAAGCATTTTTGATATAATCAACATGTAATACTTTTATTATCACTGCCTTCTTAGTACAGTTTAAAGGAACTATATGTAATTAATTTCTGTAAGCCATTATGCAAAGAAACGACCACAGAATACCATCAGATATTAAGGAAACATGCTGAGTTGAAATACTATGAAAGTGGCTGTTTTTTGATGGAATGCAACATTTGAAGGGCGACTCGGTGGGACTCGAACCCACAACCTTTGAATCACTTCTTGAGAGATATTTAGTACTAGAAGTCCAATGCGCTGTCCATTGCGCCACAGAGCCTGCTTGATTAGTGATCCGCTATCACAAAAACAAAGCATTAAGATATTAATTCAACATGTAATGTTTTATTATCACTGCTTTCTTAGTACAGTTTAAAGGACCTATATGTAATATAATTTCTGTAAGCCATTAATGCAAAGAAACGACCACAGAATGCCGTGATTTAGGGAAACATGCAGAGTTGAAATACTATGAAAGTGGGTGTTTTTTGATGGAATGCAAAATTTGAAGGACGACTCTGGTGGGATTCGAACCCACAACCTTTGAATCACTTCTTGAGAGATTATTTTAGTACTAGAAGTCCAATGCGCTGTCCATTGCGCCACAGAGCCTGCTTGATTAGTGATCCGCTATCACAAAAAAACAAAGCATAAGATATTAATTCAAATGTAATGCTTTTATTATCATGCCTTCTTAGTACAGTTTAAAGGAACTATATGAATATATTCTGTAAGCCATTAATGCAAAGAAACGACCACAGAATACCTTTCAGATATAAGGAAACATGCTGAGTTGAAATACTATGAAAGTGGCTGTGTTTTTGATGGATGCAACATTTGAAGGACGACTCTGGGGGACTCGAACCCACAACCTTTGAATCACTTCTTGAGAGATTATTTAGTACTAGAAGTCCAATGCGCTGTCCATTGCGCCACAGAGCCTGCTTGATTAAGATCCGCTATCACAAAAACAAAGCATTAAGATATTAATTCACATGTAATACTTTTGTTATCACGCTTTCTAAGAACAGTTTAAAGGACCTATATGTAATATAATTTCTGTAGGCCATTAATCAAAGAAACGACCACAGAATGCCGTCAGATATTAGGGAAACATGCTGGGTTGAAATACTATGGAAGTGGCTGTGTTTTGTGATGGAATGACATTTAAAGGACGACTCTGGTGGAACTCGAACCACAACCTTGAATCACTTCTTGAGAGATATTTAGTACTAGAAGTCCAATGCGCTGTCCATTGCGCCACAGAGCCTGCTGGAGTAAGGCTCCGATGTCACAAAACAAAGCATTAGATATTAATTCAACATGTAATACTTTTGTTATCACCGCTTTCTTAGAAAGTTTAATGGACCTATATGTAATATAATTTCTGTAGGCCATTAATTCAAAGAAACGACCACAGAATGCCGTCAGATATTAGGGAAACATGCTGGGTTGAAATACTATGAAAGTGGCTGTGTTTGTGATCAAATGCAAATATAAAGGACGAATCGGTGGGACTCGAACCACAACCTTTGAATCACTTCTTGAGAGATATTTAGTACTAGAAGTCCAATGCGCTGTCCATTGCGCCACAGAGCCAGGTTGAAATTCCTGATGCACAAAAAACAAAGCATTGTGATATTAATTCAACATGTAATACTTTTATTATCACGGCTTCTTAGTACAGTTTAAAGGACTATATGTAATATAATTTCTGTAGCCATTAATGCAAAGAAACGACCACAGAATACCATCAGATATTAGGAAACATGCTGAGTTGAAATACTATGAAAGTGGCTGTTTTTTTGATTGATGGAATGCAACATTGAAGGGCGACCCGGGGACTCGAACCCACAACCTTTGAATCACTTCTTGAGAGATAATTTAGTACTAGAAGTCCAATGCGCTGTCCATTGCGCCACAGAGCCTGCTTGAAGTGATCCGCTATCACAAAATTAAAGCATTAAGATATTATTAACATGTAATACTTTTATTATCACTGCTTTCTTAGAACAGTTAAAGGACCTATATGTAATATAATTTCTGTAGGCCATTAATTCAAAGAAACGGACCACAGAATGCCGTCAGATATT